>NW_001849513.1:187574-188789 GCF_000209065.1 Trypanosoma cruzi
CGGCGCGGATGCCGCACTGGTGTCGTGATGCACATGGTTAAGGCCCGTGGCATTACGCGCTCCTAGGCGCTGCGGAAATTTAACTTCCCCGGTGAGTCGGAACGGCCAGGAATCTCGCCGGAACCACCACCCACCACTTGAGCGAGGACGAGAGCGAGAGACGGCACGCCGACCGCACCTCCGCCACAGACTGCACAGCCCAGGCCGAAGCTACTTTTATGCTGCTTCCGCACGGCGTCGTACGACCAACAAGCCGGACCCAGACTTCGTCACCGACACTGCCACAAGCACGACTGCTCCGGGTCAAGAAGAAAGCGTCCCGGGAATATGACGATCCTGCTGCATCCATCCCGTCCCAATGCACGTCCTGTGGATTCAGGTCCGAAACGAAAGCGAGTCCAGTATCTTACATGCGCGCACACGAACGCCCCAAAACAGAGCTGCAGCCGGCAAAAAAGACCACGGCACTCCTTCAATGCTCTTAACGTGGCAAGCAGCCGGGCATTGCCGGGGAGTTGGCCACCCACATCCGGCACAAGCACCCCGACGGTGAGAATGTCACGACGCCAAAAATGATGCCACAATGCACGCACGCCACAAAGCTCGAAACACAGCAGGAAGAACGCCAACTCCGCACAGCGACTTTGCCTCTGCAGGCGACTCCCTCCGCCGCGCAGGAGAATGCCGGCGAGGAACAGCGCACCGTGTGCCCAAGGTGGCACGCACACTTCCATTCATCAACGTCCCACTGCCGCCGATTGAATGGCAACAGAGGCGTCATGCTGCCGAGAAGGCGCACGTTGCCCGGCGATGGCACCCCGAGGGGATCACCACCGGTCAAATTTCGCCGTCCAGCATGCGGCTTTTAGTCCCGCAGCAGTCACGGAATGGGCCGGCATAGCACGGCACACCACGGGCATTGACCGGACATCGTGAAATACAGCCAGCGTGAAATGTGTGACGAGACACTTCTGCATCTACTCCGCTGCCCGGCTCTGTGGGCGCACAGACAAAAGCAAGGAGTGGACGCTGGGGAATTGAGGAATCTGTGCTTTACAAAAAAATTGGCGCAGTTTTCTTCTCGAGGGGGAAAGGCTCTGCCGCCCCCCAAGCAGCACTCCCACGCGGCGAGAAGGCACAAAGCCCCTCGCAGATGCGGCAAATTGCCTTTGCTCCTGGTAGGCTCCCCTCTTTTTCTCGTCATTTACAGACTTC
>NW_001849513.1:188889-196205 GCF_000209065.1 Trypanosoma cruzi
CGCGTAACGGGTTGTGTTTACGCCGTTCCTGCAGCGCCATCTCCAGGGGTTGGGGTTCTCTTCCGCATCTCCAATCAGCATGGCGGACGTGCTCCACGATGGTGGCCGGCGTGAGGGTCTGAGGTTATTTAGGAAAAAACAAAGAAAAGCAAGAAGTGAATAATAATGAATATACAAATGCCAAAATTGGCGAATATATATAAATACCGATACCCATTTGTTTATCTAGGGATGTATATGTTTGTACTTAATAAAGCAACAAATCAATAAATCAATGAACAAAAAAATTTGTCAATGAGGAAAGGATAGAGGGGTATATTCATATCTAAATAGATATCTATATATTTTAATTATATAGATGTTTCTATACTCATATCTATATCGATACATGTATATATGTACATATACATCAATTGATGTTTATTTTTATATTTATGGTGATATGTATATTTCACCTTTTTTATTTGTGGCATTCCAGTTCAGTTGTGTCATTTATTCTTTTCCCGTGGATCTACACCTACTTTTTTAGGACGTATAGGCATTCCGTCTCGCATCCAGGGTTGCGTATGCACTGAAGCACCCCGTCGGACAAAAATTAGCAAGGGGTTTGCGAAGCCCATCTCAACTGAGCGTTGATTGCTATCTTCTTTGATCTCCTGAGGAGCCGCAACGCGTGATTCCGTTGCCCCTGCCACCCAACACAATGACAACTTTCAACGAACAGTTTGCAGGCACATTGTGCAGTTTTATTGAGGTGTAGTCCACATCCCTATTTTAGGAATGGACGCACGATGTACCTGTAGAGGATGATGAGGGTCCATAAAACGAGCCATGGGACAACATGTACTCCGGGACAATTGTCTGGCGTTGGCCAGAGGAGGTCTTGTGCCGACGGCATCACTGATTGATGGCCAGTGATTTTGGGGCTTCGATCTTTGGTGCTTTAAGGAATGGAACGGCGCTGGCTGACCAGGTGCCACTCGCTATCTGATCTGTCCTGGATGTGGCTTAAGAGACGGTGCGGCCGCGTGCAGAGGAGGGAAAGGAAATAGGACATTGTGTGGACATGCAAGTGGACGTGTCAGGGCGTCACAATATCCCTCAAGAAGTGTGGAACCCCCGAATTGATGATTCGACCATCCTGATAAAACTGTCTGGGCTGGAAGTGAGTGCGCTGACTTCCGTTTTACCGAAATTTCCTCCATCTGACAGACTGCGCAGCTGACGTGGAGGGACATCATGCGCACCTGATTCCGGCGGGTACGATGCCGTTTCCCACATTTGAGGGCGATTTTCCCGATGATGCACTCCGTCATCCTCATTTGTTTCCCTTAACAACACGACGCCTCGCGGGGTTGGTGCTGAGCGAAGAAAGCCCTCCGTCTCGGTTGGAACCAAAACGGAGAGTCCATGAAGAGGCATGCTGCTCGCGACTGGTTGATCCTTGACCTGTGACGAGTCTGTTTGCCGCCGTGGAGCATCACATTCGCTTGATTGCAGCGCCCTCTACAAATTGCACAGTTCTTGTGCTCCTGAGTAATGCCGATAAGGGCGGATTGCATGGTGGTGTTTTATTGCTGGAAGGCAACTGTGAGGAGGAAAAATATTATTTGTTTTTCTTTGTTCCTGAACGAGACGAATCCGTTCTTTGGTTCAAGTACGAATGTCTTGTCGCAGTTCTGGTTGGCCGCTGGTGGCTTTGGTGTTTGTTCCAATCAATGGCTCTCACTGGCGGTTCCACGGCCTAATACCGACTGGTGCCGTCGTTTTTGGCCAACGTTGCTTGGCCCATCAATTGTTTGCACAACTGGACAACAAAGTTTTCTGTTGGCGTGGATCATGTTTTGCAGAATATGATCACAACAGCTGTTGAGCGGGATGGTGGTTGTTGCGTCCTGTATGACTATGGCAATGTTCTTGCGGATTTCACTCTGTTGCGTGTAAATGATGTCACATCTGTGCCCCTTTGTGTGGCAGAGGCCTGAACCAACGGAGGACAGAGTGTTGTGATGAAACACAGCACAGAGAACCCTTATGTTGCTCATCGTTGTGCTTGTTTTCACTGCGAGCTTCGACGTGGGAACATTTTATTTTGTGCGGTATGGAGAGCACTCATCCGGTGGCATATCGCCGTGTGGTGGTCTCCGGTTCAAAGGACCCTGTGGAATACTTTGTGGGGGCGAAGGGTGAAGGCAGGACTGTCGTGCCCGCACCGACGGAGACGAAAACAGGGTGTTTGATGTGCCCTTTAACATTGCGCTCCCAATTGCGTCATTGGATGCGTGCAGAGCAGGTGGCTCTCCGGTGTCTGTTGGCTTCACGGCCAACCCGCTGGCCCCTTCTGAAGGACATTCAAGAGCATTCGTTCTCTGGGGGTGTTTCTGCAGGGTGGTCCGCACAGTGCAGAGTGCGTTTCATTGGGCCTTTTCTTTGGTGAGAGGATGGTCTGTTGCACTTCTTGGACCCCTGTGGTGAGGGGGAGGGTCATGGGGCAACATGCCCACCGTTTCGGTGTTGGCGCACCGCGCTCTTGTAGCCGCGTTACGCAGGAGGCATAATCCTTTGTAGCACGATGAAAGCAACGTCTTTTTTCTTTTTTTAGCAATGAACGGTCTTTTTTTTATGTTGTTTGGGTCTTTCTGCTGGATAACGAGTCCACAAATGGTTGCGAGGGATGTGCGGCAGCAGGGTTTGAGTGCCGGTTTGTTCTTTTTCTGACGGGCGGTGTTTAGGAATTACAGGCGCTTGCAGATGTCATTGCCGGTGTGAGGGCAGGTGTTTCAGCTTCCCGAAGCGCGGCTGTTGGGAAGACGAGTTTCACTCTTGCAGCTGAGGCAGGCATCAAAGGGGCGAATGTGCGTGCTCACCACCCTACTTTCTGTACTGTTTTGCCGCGACGACTGTATCTGATCGCCAGCCACGTTAGGCCGTTGCCATGTGGCCGCAGCGTTTTCTTGAGGGGATCGAGAGGCCGCAGGGCACGGCAGTTGCATTCATCCGTGGAAGTGTCACGGGGGAAGAAATGCGGGCCCTTCGGCGTCTGGCATCTCGCTGTCTTTTGACGCTATATTCGGTGAGTCCGTGGGTGCTGTCTGGTGCTCCTGCCTTTTACTGAATGATTGAAGCTGCTGAGATGTGGAGGGCATTTGCCTTACCTTTTTTTGTTATCTTTGTCGCACGCCGTGTTCGAGATGGTTTTCGATTGCCGCATTGCGTGGGGTGCTGCAAGGCAATACTTTGTGCCACGCGATTGTGTGGTGGGAGCCATGCGGTGGAAATATTTGACGTCGTTGAGGTGCCCTTGGAGGGTGGGGGTGGCGATCCTCCGGCGCGGGTGATCACTGACAGGTTCACACGCCCCTTTGAATTTTCTGTCCCTTCTTTGTACTTTAATGAACTGACCGCGGACATTGCAGAATATATTCAGGTGGCTGCGGTGCCCCATACATTCAATGTGTTTTCCTCCGCGCCGTCAACTTCGGCAGTTGACCGACCGGTGTCTTTGAAGGATTTGGGAGGAGGATTTGTTTAATTTGTTCCGTGGCTGGAGTCACTTTTTCCATTCCTGTCGGCTAGGCACGCCCACACCGTTACTTTGCGTTCTTTTCCCTCAGTGGGAGGAAAGGGTGATGACGAACCTCGAGAGACAGTGGCTTTTTTTTTATTATTGCTGAGGGATGGATCAGCGGCAGTTGATGCATCAGCCCTTCCTGAGGGTCGGCGACAGAAACTCTGTGGCTGAGACGATTTGGATGGGAGTTCACGGGGCAAAATCCGCGCTTTATTTCCGTGCTTATGCCGACGGAATGTAAGTATTTGCCCTTTCTTGTGATCTTTCGGGTGTGTCGTGACTCTCCATTTAGGAGAACACGAGGCGTTATTGTCGGTGCTAGTTTGTCAGACAGCACGGTTCTTTTCGGGTGTGTGATCCGACTGTGTGTTGGGTCGGTTGAAGGAGAGGACGTGGATGGGCCGCGCTTACCCGACTGCTGCGTCTCATTTTTGCTGAACGCCCTGACCAAATTGCTGCTCCCCTTTTGCTTGCTTTACCGGGCCTGGCGACCTCTTGAGGAGCGGTGCGACGGCGTGGACTGTCAGGCTGCTGAGGAGGCCGTGGCTGCGCGGGATGTCCTGCGGAATTTTTTTGTTTTTCAGGGCTACTGTAGAGAAGAGGACATTTTATGCCTCCTCCACTTCCAGGAGAGTCAATGGAGGGATCACGGTTGTGGGATCTCACTTCACGAGGGCCTGCGCTCGTTGATCGCGTCGACGGTGCGCTCCGTGTGTCTGCGACCCTTGCCGACACATCCCGCCGTTTTTCTTCCGGTGAACGGGAAAATTCACCGACACACAGAGCAGGTGGTGGGGGATATTGCAGCGAGGAACGCTTTAAAGGTGCTGCAATCAGGGAGCGCTGCTAGCAAGGATCCCGCAGCACTTGGGATTCTGCTCGCACCTAATTTCTGCTGACTGTCTGTTGGTTGGTGCTGTTTGCCGGAGGGTGTATTGGCCCGTGCGCAAACGTCAGTGTCTCTGCTTCTGTTTGCGGCCACACAATGCCTGAGCCGTTGTTGACGGGGGAGAGCAATTACTGTGGCGGTTACGACGACGCTGATGTGTTACACTGCAGATGGTGGCACCACCCACTCTTCTGCCACGCCCTGTTTTGGTGCTTTTAAAATTTTAATTTTATTTCTCACACACAAACATACACAATAAGAAGTAAACTACTACCAACCGCCAATCGCTACTGTGAAATTCGAGGGATCTGAAAGCACCCACAGTACAAACAAACCGCCCACACACACGTATTTATATGCTCTCACGTGTTGCTGCTGTGAAGGCACCCCGCACACACAACCGTCGCCGCGTGACCGGATCCAGCGGAGGGAGGAGAGAAGGAGGAGAGAGTGAGCCGCAGAGGCCCAACATGTCCCGGCGTGTGTTTGCTTCCGCGGTGCTGTTCCTTCTTGTCGTGATGTGGATGTGCTGCGGCAGTGGGGCTGTACACGCTGAGCAGGCAGAGAGCGCTGTTGATCCGTTCACAGGGGTTGGATGGATATCCTCTCAATGGGAAGCCCCTACAAAAGGTAATGAGAAATTTTTTTTGCTCCACGTTCCTAGCCTTTTTGAGGCGAACAGTGCTGTGTTTGTCGTTGCTGAAGCGCAGTGCAAGGAGAATGACAAAGGCTGCAGCCGTACTGGGATTGCGTAAAGGCACCTCGATCTAACTGATGATAAGCCAACGGAGATACTGACGGAGAGCACAATTTAGGTGGTGCAGTTCCCAGAGGGTGCTGCTACGGGTACAGTCGAGGCAGCAGCCACGATGCGGCCAACGACAGTTGTGTCTGGCGACAGTGTCTACATGCTTTTGAGAAATCAGAGCGCCAAACCGTCGGAGGGTGAATTGGCTACTGCACGTGACTGGGGATTTTTGCTGGTGAAGGGGAGTGTCAGTAGTGGCAATGAAATCACGTGGAATGAGCCCCATGCAGTGACGTTTGGAAACGACGAATATGTTACTAAATCCATGACCCAGTTGGTTTCTGGCGGAGGATCGGATATTAGGACGAAGGACGGTACGCCCATATTTCCCATGCAGGCCACAGAGAAGAACAGAAAGGATTCATCGCTGTCCATGCGCTTTGATAGGTCAGAGCGTAATTGGAGGCCTTCCTGCAGAGCGGCTGGTGATGACTGCATGGATCCGACCATCGTGGAGTGGGGAGAAGAAAACGGA
The DNA here is from genome assembly GCF_000209065.1 of Trypanosoma cruzi. Taxonomy (NCBI): domain Eukaryota; phylum Euglenozoa; class Kinetoplastea; order Trypanosomatida; family Trypanosomatidae; genus Trypanosoma; species Trypanosoma cruzi. The sequence goes on from NW_001849513.1 coordinate 194,633, forward strand.
CGTCTTATGATGGCTTCTTGTGAGCAAGATTACCGTGACGTGTACGTGTACATTGCGAGTGAGGGATCTGGATACATATGGTGAGCCAATTACCCGCGTGTGGGGCAACTCACATGGTCGAAAGGGGCACGGCGTCCAGAATGGCTTCATCAAAGTGACGATTAAGAACAAGGATGTGATGCTCGTCACCGCGCCGGTGTTATCCGGGGAGAACGGAAAAGACAGTAAAGAAAAGGGTCGGCTCCACCTTTGGGTGACGGATAAGGCACGCGTGTATGATGTTGGGCCGACCCTGGCTCAGCCGGCCACCTCAACGTGGTGCCAGGGTCTAGTACTCTTTGCTAGAGAGGAAGCTAAGCGCCTGCTGCCCATCCGCTGCCCATCCGCTGCACGCGGAGAGGCAGGAGGCGCCGCACAAACGGGTCGGAAGGGCACCAGATGGAGCCATGTACATGGCTGCCCGCGGAGCGGTATTTCCATCCGCTGCTGAATTCCATCGGCGCTTATCAGCGCTATACATACTGTTTGCGTGCCGTATGTGACGCGCAACGACAAAAGCTACTGCTAAGCGGAGACATTGAGCAGAACCCAGGCCCCATAGCAGTACTCCAGATGAACGTTTCTTGCCTCACGCCGTCAAAACTCGCAACATTAATGGCGCAAGGAGCAGACATAATAGCCATCCAGGAGACTTGGAAGTCGTCAGAGCAGATCGCCAGCATGCATACTGGAGATTATGTGCTCTATGCACAGTCGCGCATCGGCAAGGGAGGCGGTGTGGCGGTGCTGGTGCAGAAAACTCTCCGCTCCAAGCGTATACCTCTCACCATCCCCCAGCATGACACCAGCCTTGAAGTGGTGGTGCTCCAGGTTGCTCTGGACCAGAACCGTGATCTTATTGTAGCGAGTGCCTATATGAGACCACCACCGCAAGTAACGTAATCCTTCAGGCGGTTAGCAAACTGCCTTCCAGCCTCGTCGCCGCTCCTGCTGTGCGGGGATTTCAACATGCATCACCCACAGTGGGAGCCATTCTTGGAGTCTTCTCCAAGCGAGGTTGCCGCAGAATTTTTAGAACTGTGCACGGATGCGGGACTCACCTTGGTTAACACCCCTGGTGAGATCACGTATGCTCGTGGCACAAGAGAACGATCCTGTATCGATCTGACATGGTCAAATGCTTTGACTGTGCCAGATTGGTCAGCTTCCGTGTCGCCGCTCATTGATCATTATATGCTAACATTCACGCCGCATCAGGCATTTATGGATACCATACCTTCGGCACCCCCTTCGGCACCTAAGATATTCTACAGTTGGGGGAAGTGCAATTGGGATTTATTCGTCAAGGACCTCGACGCACAACCTCCGGCATACGACTATAAAAAGCAGTCCACCGGCATTAAATCTTTCACGAGAGCGTTTATAACTTCGTATCGATGACATTGCCCCCGCGGCATGCACAAGGATGGTCCCAGGCTTTGGGACGACACTCTCATGGAGGCAGAGCGGATTGCTACCGACAGCAAGGCCCGCTATCTACAGTTACCGACGCCTGACCGTGAGGCAGAAATGC
>NW_001849513.1:196305-204781 GCF_000209065.1 Trypanosoma cruzi
GAGAGCGCTGGCGCAACACGTATCTACGTCGCATCAGCAAGTAAATCCAGGCGAACCACTCGCACGGGAAATACATTTCCGGACGAAAAAAGGCATCACTTCCACCTCCTACATCATTGTTGTTGGGAGATGGTCAACACACTTATAAAACAGCAAGGAGAGCAGCGAATGCTCTCAATCGCATCTTTTTTCCACTTCACCCCTCTCACAAGGCAGTTGGGTTTTCCAAAGGCATCAACAGACAGAACCCATCTTTTAAAATTATTTCTTCTCTTTTTAGGCAGCAGAACAAGAACGAGTCTGCCGCTACATCTACTTCAGTTTCTTCATTTTCATTTAGTTCCAAGCCACAGGATAAAAACGAAGCTGCCATCATATCTGGTTTAGTTGCTCATCTTCACTCCCCTCTTGATGCACCTTTTAATCGTACGGAACTGCTTGCTGCGCTACGTAATACGCCGTATGGCAAGGCCCCCGGACCGGATGAAGTCTACAGTGAGGCACTACGACATATTTCGTCAAAGGGTCTTCGATTCCTTCTTCGTTGCATTAACCACAGCTGGACGACCGGTAAGATCCCGGCTGAGTGGAGACGCGCTACCATCGTCCCACTCTTAAAACCCGGTAAGTCGCCGGAACTGATTTAGTCATATCGACCCATCAGCCTTACTTCCATTGTGAGTAAGGTTGCTGAGAAAATGGTACTGAAGAGATTGCTTTGGGTGTGGACGCCGCACCCCCACCAGTATGCATATCGTGGTATGCGTACCACGACGATGCAGCCGGCACACCTGATACACGAAGTGGAGCATAATAGAAATCATTATTTCCAAGTGAACCTTCCCAAGAAGAGCGGTATCGGTAATCAACTCCACTACAGACCCCATCGGACCCTGCTGGTGTTGGTTGATTTCAGCAAGGCCTTTGACTCCATAGATCATCGAGTCCTCAGTCGCTTGCTGGCCAATATTCCGGGGGTGAATTGTAGAAGGTGGCTTAGAAACTTTCTATGTGGTCGCTACGCGAAGACACGAGTTGGTAACAGAAACAGTGATCGGCGTCCCATGCTGCGAGGAGCTCCTCAGGGGTCCGTATTGGGACCATATTTGTTCTCCCTTTACGTACACCCACTTCTCAATCTGCTGAACGCTTTGCGGGTGTCACAGCAGACATGTATGCGGACGACCTCTCTATTATCGTTAAGGGGCAGTCCCGGGAAGACGCCATTCCCGCGGCCGGCATGGTTCTTGAAAAACTGCATGCGTGGAGTCAGGAAAATGGCCTGGCCATCAACCCGTCAAAGTGTGAAGCCGCTTGGTTCACACTCTCCACGCACACGGAGTCAGATTATGATCGTGAAGGAAGGTGGCCGCTGGAAGTGGCTGGATGTGAAATCCCAGTCATGACCATGGGGGCATCGCGAACTACGAAGCTTCTTGGCATGGATCTCGATCCACGACTGACGCTAAATGTGGCGGCCACCAAGCAATGCGCTGCCACTTCGCAACGGATATCGCAGCTACGTTGCATAGCGCATAAAGAGGCGGGACGATCTCCACATGACCTACGCACATTCGTCATTGGATACGGTGCCTCCAAATCATCTTATGGCAGTGAGCTCATATGGGCAGTAGCGACGGATTCAGCGAAGAATGAAATGCAAAAGACGTACGCAACTCTGGCACGCATTTGTCAGCGGAGTTCCGAGCACGACTGCTTTGGAATCCGCACTTCTAGAGGCTAATATGCCGCTGCTCCATTTCCTCTGCCTGCGCGCACGGCTATCCATATTTGAGAACACACGCGCATGCCAGATGGACTGGATGCGGAGACTCCCGCCTGAGCCACCGCCTCGCGCAGGTTTCCGCATCTCGCCATTATCTCGGGACGAGCTATATGCCTTCGTAAACGCATACACAAAGGAATATGGCATCACCCAGAGCTCACCACACGAAGAGCGGTTCTTTCGCAGCTCCATTCCTCCCTGGTTTGCGGCCTCCGCTCACTGGGTCACCATTGGTGTGGAACTTCCGATGGGCCACTGAATGGCTGACGAGGAAGAGCTGATACGGGAAATGCGCAGAGTCAGCGGAGAGGCTCTAGCGCTGCACAGCCATCGTTCGTGGATGCTCGCGACGGATGGCGGTGTCGACGTTCCCAAGTCAGCCGGGGTTGGAATCCTGCTTTCATCCCTCAATTCATCGGAGATAATAGAAAAGGCCAGTATCAACTGCGGTGCACGCCCCTGCAGCTACAGGACGGAATCCCGCGCGCTGCTTCTAGCCCTGGAGAAGCTGATTATCCCTCGCATCCAACACAGGCACAAAACCCTGCTTGTGGTTACAGACAGTCAGTCTCTTCTAGCGGCTCTAAACAAGGGCCCGCTCAGTCAGACAGACTGGACGGAGGATCAGATCTGGCAGCGTCTCTTGACACTGACTTGTGCTGGCTGGTCCGTGCACCTGCAGTTTTGTTACGGGCATTGTGGAGTACATGCTAATGAGCTTGCGGATCAGTATGCGACGCAGACTATGGCAACTGGACAATACACGGAGCAAGGAATTGCACCTTTATGGCATACGGATCTGCTGACATGTTTTACTACCCAGCTCACCAACAATTGGCGTAGTACGATTCGTCAAGACACTCGTCGCTACTTGCTTTGCGGCACAAGGCCATCAGATCTCAGCGGCAAGGACCTGATCACTCAGGAAGTGCTTCACCGTCAAGAACTGGTTCGCCTCGCTAGGGCAAGGTGCGGGGAATCTGAGCTCTGGGGCCGACTATACTGGGCTGTGAGAGATTGCACGAACCAATGTCGTTTCTGCAACATCTCACCGGAACAGTCTGCATATATGCGCTCTAACAACGATCCAACTGCACCGGGGACGGACACTGTTCCCCTGTCGGCAAGGGATGAAGACGTCTCTCCAGTAAGGGGACGAACCGTCACACGCCGTCGGATGGAGAAATGTCCGTACTGTGATTCTACATTGACGGGATTCTCGAATCTCGTCAGTCACTGTCGGTCATTTCATCCGGAACACCGCCCACCGCTTCCTGAGCTCAAATGCGATTTCTGTGACATGGTTTTCCCCACACGTAGAAGCACCGCACAGCACAGAAGTCGCTGCGCACACAACCCAGACGCCACACGACATCGAAACAGCAGTGCCAGGAGGCGATCTCTGCTGCCGCAGGATCAGCCAGCTTCCACAAGCACGCCAATTGGCCCGCAGGAAACCTTGCACCATCTGCTTCTGGAATGTCCAGGCACCTTGGCTGTGCGCCAACGGCTGGGCATTGAACAGGGCCTTCGCCTCGGAAAGTTCTCTCAATGGCAGTTGCTTCATAGCAGGAAGCTTTTGTCGTTGCTCGACCACCTCTTCGGCACCCTGATGGCATTGTATAGCTAGACGCGCTGGTAAGAGTGGAGGGAATATTCATCCGGGCCGCCGACCGGACCTTGCGGCCGCCAACAGGAGCCCCACAAGACAAAGAGAAGGGGGAACGGAATGGGGACGGAGTTCTTCAGATCCTCGATGAGCGTTTACACCAAGGAAGTGCATATTTATGTATGCGCTTTGTGGTGGCCACCGCCGCGGCGTGATCACTCCATCCGGGTTGGGCGTATATATATATATATAAGTGTGTGTGTGTGTGTGCCTTCATAACTCACGAGGTGGCGGATTTCGGGCTCTCCCAGCCGCAAGACCACGCCGCAGGGTGAGGATCACAAAGTGGGCGGGCGGGACGGCGCATACAGAAATGGAGGCGATGAAGTTTTCAGAAGGTCGTTTAACGGTTTTTTTTTCTAAAGTTTTTTTCTCCGCGTGAAAAGAATTTTTGTTTTAAGAGGAGAAATTTGTTGTGAGTGAGTGGGGTTTAAAAGAAGCCTAACAAAATTTGTTTCTTTTTTTTTTATTATTATATTTACTTTGACAAGGGTGTGTGTAAGGCGTGAGGGGAATTTCGCTATTGAGTGAAAATTAGTTAAACTTTTGGCACTGCCTCATTTAGCTCATATTATTTTATTGTCTTTTAAAATTGACGACCAACTTTATAAAGGCAATGAAACAAGAATTGCTTAAAGAGCCTGTAAAAAAAAAAATGTTGGGCCGATATCCCGTGAAGATGATGACGCTGCCGCGAGCTTCCTGTTGATGAAGAGTGGGAATGAAAAGTTGATCTCAGTGTACGAAAACAAGAAGAGTGATGACGGGTCATACAGTCTTGTCGCCGTGCGCCTGAGGGAGCAGCTGAGGTGGATCAAATCCATGGTGAAGACATGGGAGGATTTGGACATTGACTTAAGAACATGAGTTCTCCTGCCGGGGTTGACTTGGTGGCAACAGAGGGTATGTGCGCCGATACTGTTCCCACTAACAGGCTTGTTGGCTTTTTGTCTGGTAACTTCTCTGAGACCGAGTGGAGGGACGAGTACCTCTGCGTGAATGCATGAGTGAAGAATGGGGAGAGGAGGGTTCCCAATGGATGGACGTTCAAAGGGTCTGGAGCAGGGGCGGAGTGGCCTGTTGGCGACATGGGGCAGACTGTGCCGTACTACTTTGCGAACACCGAGTTCACTCTTGTGGCGACGGTGTCCATCCACGAGGTGCCGCAGAGTGGCAGCCCCATTCCTTTGATTGGCGCGAGGATGAATGACACCGACAAAACGGTCCTTTGGTCTGTCGTACACCCATGACAAGAAGTGGCTGGCCATACCGGGGAATCGTGGTGTTGCGGAGGATTTTGATGAGTGGGAGCCAAAAACAACGTATCAGGTGGTATTGCAAGTGGATTCTGATTATTGGACTGTCATTGTCGATCAAGAGAAAATCGACCACGAGAGCTATGATGAGAGTCTGTTTGACTCGCACAGGATTTCACACTTCTACATCGGTGGGGACAGTAATGACCAAAGTGCAACGGGCGGCCACGTGACGGTGACCAACGTTGTGCTGTACAACGAGAAATTGTTGGAAGGTGATCTGGATGAACTCCATGCCAGCAAGGTCACTATTCCATCACTGGGTGTTGAGAAACATCCCGCAGAACAGGCGGCCAACACGGGCGCTTCGGTTGCTTCCGAGTCGAAGACTGAAGAAACCACCGCCAACCATGCGAAATTGACTGAGGATGATAATGATGAACAACGAGAGGAAAACAGCGTCCATGGTCCGGTGCTTGCGGTGCCTCCTTCCACGGTTGCCGCGGGATCATTTGTTTCTGAACTCGCCGTAGCGGCTGAGAGTGCGGGGGCTTCTTGTCCGGAGGACGGTGCCCGGCTTCCCGAAGGCGGAACGGCCCAGCAAACCACACTGAGTGAAGACAATGAATCGATGCAGCGGGATTCAGAGGAGCAGCCACAAGAACTACAGTCAGCGGAATTAACGGAGCTCAATGAAGTTGAAAAATCCTCTGAAAGTAGTGATACAGAACCGCCAGAGGAGGGGGGAGAAGCGAATGGCAGGAGCGGCGGATCAGTGTCTTCAGTGGCTGTATCATCGGATATGGAAACGGTCGCTCCACCAGCTGACGGTGAGCACCAGGTGCAACAAAGCACTGAGCCTTCCGCTGAAAATGAAGACGTGCGGTCCACTGGAACCGGAACCACCGGCGCGGAGCGAAGCCTCAGCCTCGAGGCGAGGTACTAAAATTCCGAGAGAACAGTGAACTCAGACAGCAGCCTCACTCCTTCAAAGAGTGACGCCGAAACAACATCCGCGGAGGACACCGGGGGCATCTCCCGGACTAAAGGAGCCGAATTTCCCCTTGAAAACGGCGAGGAGGTGCCACGGTCGGTCGACACCGCACAGGGTAATACAAACAGCACGCCTGGAGACGAAGCGATCCCCTCAACACAAGGCGCAGCACAACACCCTGACAACGAGACCTTCAACACCGGGGAATTCGCTGAGTTGCTGTCCTTGGGTCTATACCGTGACAAAACCGTGCATGGATGTGTGTCTTGGGTGTTGTTGCTGCTGCTTCTGGTGCTGTGGGGCACTGCGGCTTTCTGCTGAGGTGTGGGGGAGGGTGGAATTGCGGCTTTTCTTGGAGCAACAAATGAGCGGCTTCCCAGCATTACCCACTGAATTTTTTAAAGAATTTTCCTTTTTCTTTTTTTCTTTCGAGCGTTTTTTTTTCTTCTATTTATCACCCCTCATACCTTTGTTTTTTTTTTTTTTTTTTTGGGGGCAATCACTATGGACTTTTTTTTTTCTTTTCTACTCTTCCCTTTTTTAATTGTTTCTTGCTGCACTCTTCCTGCAAGGGGTGCCGTGTGTTTCCCGCCCAACTGCTCCACTCGCGCACCCACCGACACGCTCATGACGACGGCCCTGTGCGCCTCGCCTGCTGCACGCATGAGGAGGGGCCGCGACGAACGGCGCGCTGAGGGAGCCGTGACGTGTGGGCGTGCGACGAGGGCCTGTGGGGCGGAGCACACATTTCATTCCCTCTTGTTTTGTTTTTATTGCGGCCAGGGCTGGCAGACACCCGCAGCGCCACACACACAGCCACACCCTGCCGTGTTTTTAGGATTTTTTTTTTTGCGTGTCCATTTCATGCGGTGGCGCACCCTTCGGGGTCGGCCTCGTCAGCATTTCTTTCCTTCTGATGACTTTTTTTCTTTTGCTGCGCCCACTCTCCCGATGGAGAGACGCGACTCCCGTCATTTCTGCGTGCTTCTCTCATTCCGCACACACACACGAGTGACTGTGCTCTGCGGGCCGCACTCACACGCCGATGAAAGGGCTGAGGGGAGCAGCAACACGCAGATGAACCCATGAAATATAAACGATGTGCGGACACATGGAGGGTCAGACGGTTGAAGCACACGTAACCATCCTTTTAATTTTATTTTGTGGGCAAAATACATACAGACGGTTTGGTGTGGCCACACGGCTGCCAGGCGATCTTTTTCTTATTTTAAAATTTGTGTGGAACAGTAATGAACAATTTCCTTTTCATTTATAATTATTTTGTGTGATGGGGTTTATATAAGAGGAAGGGGGACGTTTTTTTGTTTTCAATAAATATTGTGTGAATTGCCGCTGCTTGGAATGCAGTGCAGTCATGAGTTTGAGCGGTCTTCTTCTTGTTGTTTCCGTTATGCGTCTCCGCTGTACATTTTTGTGCGTCTCTCCACATAATTTGCTTCATTTTTTCTACGTCTTTGCTTTGTGTTTCTGCAGGCACACACAACCAGACAAACACACAAGATGCACATTGCAGTGGATTTGAATGCACCTTTTGTAGTGCATGCTGGCAGTTGCTTGTGGCGGCTGTTGTCTTCTTCCGTGGCCATGAGGAGAAGAGGGAGGGAACGCGCACCCCGAGTCACTTTTCCTGCGGGTGTGATGCACTTCCTGTGACTGCGTTGAGTCGGGCAGCAAATCCTATTGTGGGTGGAATTGCCGGAAATTTTTGTGTCGCGTCATGGATGGATGAGGGTTCGCTTGCGCGTGTGGCTGGTGTGGTGGGTGCTCGCTACGTGTGCGTTGTGTGATGGCCGCGGGTTTTGCCGTTTCCCGTTGGCTGTGGGAATGAACTGTAGGCGGTGGCAGAATTTACGGAGCGCCTGGCGCTGCGCGTGTTGAGATGAGCGTGGCGTGCCGTTGAGTGTGTGCTGAAGAAGCAACGCTGAAGGTGACTGTGGGAGTTTGAGGAAGGGGTGGGTGATGATTGTTTTTTTTTTCTTGTGTGTGTCTGTTGTTGCACCGCGTCCACCTAATTGTTGTGCTTGTGGTGGTGCGTGACTCTTGTCGTAAGAGGTACCGGTGAGTGGTGTAGCGGCCGCGTCTCTTTTGTTTTTATTCTGCGTTGACGTGTTGTTAGTTTGTGCTGAAGGCTGCACGCAAGTGACAGGAGTGATGGTGATGATGATGACTGGCCGTGTGCTGCTGGTGTGTGCCCTCTGCGTGCTGTGCTGCGGTGCTGCGGTGGTGGTGTCGGCGGCCGACGGTGCTGACGGTCCTGAGAAAGAAGGAAAGGAATCAGCTGAGGATTCAGGGTCTGAATCCCCCGACAGTCAAGAGGAATTACTGGGATCGTCAGGCTCAGTCGATGGAAGGCCCGAATCAGCGGGGCAGTTGTTGGATAAAAAAGGAGGAATAAATTCCCACCAGCAAGTGGACTCGGTCATACATCCATCAACAGGCGATGAAAGAAGGGTGGAAGAAAAAGAAAAAGAGAAGGAAGGAGATAAAAACGTCTCAGGGGCACTTGAAAATTTAAAGAAAGATGAAGAAACATCACCATTACCATCGAACCCACCAGAAGGAGTAGGAATACTACCGCCTCCAATACCGCCAGCATCCAATGACGGTCATGTCGATGGCATTCCTGCTGATGGTGGAATTGTTGGCAATGTTTTGTTGTCTCCTCCTTCTGCTGGTACTTCTCGACAATCGCCTAATCCCACGGTTGGTGATAATTTGCAAAACACCGGCGTGCGTCGTCAATCAAGAAA
>NW_001849513.1:204881-225066 GCF_000209065.1 Trypanosoma cruzi
ATCAAACACCGCCGCAAATAAAAACAACACCAGAACCACCGACAGCACCACCATCACAAGAACGGCCACACGTAAAACCACAGGTGGAACTATCACCAACACCGGACGTTCCAGCAGAGGGAAAAAGCCTACCAGCAGCAAGAGTCTCAAGGACCCCAACAGAAGAAACCCACAAGACGCCGTTGTCAGAAACCAACACGGAGCCCGAAACAAAGCTACAACCTTTAAAAGATGAAGTGCAAGAGCAAAATGGTAGTCCCACCAACCAATCGCACGTATTGAAGAATGCAGCTACCGACAGGCTAGCGGAAACGACAGCATCATCCATCTCCAAAATTGGCAGTGATGATGCTCAACGGCCTTCCTCCAACGAACCACAGGACGGCTCCGAAACTGCTAATACTGATGTTGCTCTTACAGTCGGTGAGGCAGCGCCACAAACAGCAAAACCGGTCACAGTCGCTCAGGCAAATGATACGGTGACGCCTGGCGACAGTGACAGCAGCACCGCGGTTTCCCACACCACCTCCCCTCCTTTGCTTCTTGTTGTTGCGTGTGTGGCTGCTGCGGTGGTGGCCGCGTGAGAGTGAGGGAGCGAGAGCCGTGCACCGCCCGCACACACACTCGTCCTTCTCACTCACTCTCTGTGTGTGTCCCCCTGCATGGACTCTCGCCCTCACCTCACCCCACGAAGCACACACATAATGTGCCCATTGTATATATGCATGCACACCCATGCAGGCCCGTTGGTGCTCTCTCTTTTGCACGACACGCACAGCTGCCGTCCTGCCTGGCTGCATGGGCGGAGCACCGAAACTTTTTTTTTTTCCCATTGCATTGAGTGGGCGACCTCTTTCTCTCTCTCTCCCTGTGTGTGTGTTTTGCTTTACGGGAGCAATGAGAGTGTGTGCGCTGGTCGTCCCACGCTTCGGCTTTTTGTTTTATTTGTTTTTCATTGTTTTGTGGTTGAGTGCTCCCTTTCCGCGGGCTGCGTGTGTGTGTTTGTGTGTGATGATATGAGTAATTTGCGTGTCTGCTATCCGCTTTGCTGTTTGCCGTTACTCCCTTTGGACTCTCTTTTGCCTCAAAGCTGCTCTGCAAGTATAGGCGCTGACAAACACGCAAGCACATGCATACACACACACACACACACACACACACCATATCGTTGTCGCTTTGGAGCGGCGTGAACGCTGAGGACGCACGCACGCTGCGGATGGTCACGGCGGACACTATGGGCTCCGGTGTGTTGGCGCCTGCGGTTTCTTTTGGCCACGCTCACATCCACAGTGTTGGAATCTCCGGTTTGGTCGTGGGTAGTTGGAGAGATCAAATGCGAACACGGTGACTTTCACGCCGTGGGCTCACAGTAACCCTTTGGCCAGTGGCATTGCGGAAGAAACTGTCATGATAATTGCAACGCCGTCACGTCTGTTTTCGAGCATCCCGAGAGAAGCAGTAAAAACATATTTTTCCGCATGACTTTTTGCATCTCCGCCTCGGGGCTGCGCATCACAATTGGGGTTGCCGTGCGGTGGCGTTACCCTTATGAACTCTTGGGAAAGAAGGAGAGAGCCCTGTGCGATGCTCCTGCACCTGGAACTGACGCTGCGCAATTGGTGGCTGTTAAGTGGCCGGCCACACAATTATTGCTACACCGCAAGGAGAGCAGACGAAGCACTCCGCGTGTAGGGAGCGTTGTGGCCGATAAGGAATGCGTGCGACGGTGATGGACGTTCTCTCGACGACGGGTTGACGGTTTCTCCCATTGATGGAGTCGGTGCGCACGCGGTATGTATGGCTGCCTCTGTGGCCTCCTGTTACTCCGCTGCTTGTGCCACATTTTGGCGCATGAATGGCACCAAATTATTTTCTTTTTCTTCTCCCTCTTTTTCCTTTTTCTCTCTCCGTGCACACCCAGGCTGCACTACTGCTGCTGCTGCTGCTCACACGAAAACAAGAAATGCAATTTACTCAAGCCATGCGCCAGCCACGCCATGCCACACCGCTTTTCCCATTGCTGGTTTTGCTGCTGATGTACTGCGCCAGTGGGTGTATTGCCGCTGCACCCGCTCTGGAGTACCGCTGTGGATATGAAGTGATGATAAGGAGGAGCGGTCCGCTGCCGACCGCGGTTGTGCGCGAAGTGCCGCGTAAGGGGCGTGGCGCCATGCAGGCATACACCGTCGCCACACAGGATGACGACAGTGGCTGGGAGCCGATCCGCATTGCGGTGTCCACGGAGGATCTGGAGAGAGGCACGAACAAGAGGAATTACTTCGAAGAGGTAGAGGATGAGTGCTACAATGCATTGGGGTACAAGTTATCATGCACACCAGAGCATGTCTTGACGGAGGCAAAGAAACAATTGTACACTCGAAAGATTCTCCCTGGTGCTGTCAAAATACACACTGAGCGACTCCTTGTGAAACCCACTGGTGGGACGATAACTGTACCGAGGGCTGTGAATGGACCGTGCAGCCACTTTACGATTCCTACCAGGCACAAGAGTGACGGTGTGCCGAATGCAGATTTTATCATCGACGCTGCTGCTAGGCCATCGGGCACGGATAGCAGGGCTGTGTGGGCGACCACGTGTAACACAATGACGGATTTTCGCCCTTCCATTGGCGCCATGAACCTTGACCCGAAGTACATGACTGACACGGCGTGGAGCGTTCGCGTTGCCGCACAAGAAATTGCGCATGCACTTGGGTTCAGCCAGGACAGAATGGAAGAAAAGAGTTTGGTGAAGAAGCCAGAGAGAAGTGTGCGTGGGACGCACCGCAGGATGGTGGCAGGGAATCACGTTAAGGCGAATACGCAAGCGCAATTTGGTTGTGAGTCTCTCGAGGGCATGGTGCTGGAGGATGAAGATGGCCCTCGGGAAAAAGCGATCCCTCACTGGAAGGGACGCCACGCGCGGGACGAGCTGATGGCTCCCACAGTCGGTGCTGGCCACTACACGGATCTGACGATGGCGGTGTTTGCGGATATGGAGTAATACAGCGTGAATTGGAGCACTGCGGAGCCGATGAGCTGGGGCAACCGCAGTGGCTGCGACTTTCTGGAGAAGAACTGCAACGAAGCCATGGATTTCTGACCAAGTATCCTTGCATGTCCTGCGATGCTAAAGACACAGAGACGCTTCGCTGCACCTCCGACCGCCGTCACGTTGGGACGTGCACCGCAACTATTGTTGAAGAGAAGGAGAGTCTGGTGGATAAGGACGTTTGCCCTGTCGTATCTTCCGAATTTCACGAAATATCGTCTGGGACAACGTACAGGACGTGCTCGGACGAAAATGTGTATTATCTCCGTGGGTCGCTGACTGGCGGCGGCTCGTGGTGCCTGGACGCGGAATTACTGGAGACGAAGGACGATAATTGCCATAAAAGCGTTAAGGGAGTGTGCGCGCAGGTGTCGTGTGAGGAGGGCACAGTGAAGGAGAGGCACCTCGGCAGCAGTGGGTTTCAGCCTTGCCCTGAGGGAACTGACATCCCAGTGACGTTGATATATTTTAGGAAAGATGGGAAGATCAAGTGCCCGAGGTACGGCGAGGTGTGCACCATTGCCGCCAACGGCAGCAATCTTGTCGTTCCGAGTGCGTTGGTGGGTGGACAGGGTGACGAGCAATAGGAGGAAGCAGAAGAGTCTGCGGTTGCTCCAGGGTCGCCTTCTCCGGAGGATACTCGTCCACAGTTGTCTCCTGTGGCGTCTGGTGCCTCCATTGAAAAGGAGCCTCCCGGTGCTTCGGCTGCGGGTGTCGCTTGTGGTGGCCCTCATGCCGGCCCGAGGGGTGATTCGGGGGTGCGGACCGAAACTGAGGACAACACTCAGCGGCGAGGGAGGAGACCTGGCAGTGGAAGCGACGGAGCCAACAGAGCCTCCGGCCCCGACGCTTTTTTTTTTTGCGCCATCACCCGGCGAGGACGTTGCACGAGCGGAGGGCGACCCGCGGGCGGATTGCCCAGCGATGATTCCCAGTGCCTCCGCGCCTGTGACTCCGATTCCGTCCGTCAACAGCGACGATTTTCAGGCGATACCCGATGTGTTGGTACAGCAGGCCGACAGTTATGGCGGTGTGGCTGATGCTACTGCTGGCCTCATTCCCTTTGTGCTTCTTGTTGTCGTCGCTGCGGCGGTAGTGGTGGTGCCTCTTTGAGCAGCCGCGGCGGCTGGGCGCAATCAAACTGCGGTAGGGCGACAGTATTTACTTGGCACATTGACCCCGCACTCAAGATGTGCAAAACCGTAGCAATAACGCTATAATACACTCACTGCATTCCCCATTTCCTTTTTTGCTTGCGGGTGATGGGCAAAATGACCGGTCTTTTATTGCCTTGTTTGTTATTCTGGGAAAAGGTGTTTTTTTTTTTTGCTTAGAGGATCTAACTTCCGTGAAAACTGTTTGTGAACGAAGTAACATGGAGAGAAAAGACATTTCCCAGCACCACATGTATACACGCGTTTTTTGATGCGATTGGGACGAGGGGAAACCACCGTACTCTAATCATGAGGAAAAAGTAAAGGAAATGTGCTCCAATGGATGCGGTGTCGTGCCAGTAGCTGTTTCTTTGAAGTACAGGGACGACTGCCTCTGCCTCCGTAACTGGTGCATGCGGCTTTATCTTTTACACTTTTGCTTGTTTTTGTGTCTTTGCTTTTTTTTGTGCGTGTGCGTCATTGCGAGAATGTGGACCTCAAATAATTTCTGTGCTTTGGCTTTCAATCTGTATGCGCCCTTTTTATTTTCTTGCCTTCCCGATTTTTTGCATCCGTTTTTGTTTGGCTGTGTGTGTTTCGGGTGCTCTGCTGCACTGTGGGTAATGTGTATTAATTCCCTCTGTCCCTGCTGTTCTGATTGGGAAAACACGCTGTGGGTCAGGGTGCATGGCTCCGTGGTTGCGGCACTATTTTTTGTGGTTGCGTTGAGGCAGCCCCGACAAGACTGCCAACGTGTGGCTCTTGGGTGTCTCGTTGGGCTCTTTTCCGCTTCTTGCGCGATGGACTCCTATCTTCGGCGCACCCTTTCGTGCAGTGGCCTCAGCGCAACAAGGTGGCAGTTTTGTTGTTGTTGCTGCTTCAGCTGTTTGGTTTTTCCCTCTGGTATTGTGAGGTGCAGGTGTCGTACGTGGCGGCAATGAGCCGAACATAAGGAATGAGGAGGATGGTGCGTGCGTACGTGAGGACCCTGCGGTGTTGGAACGGTGCGCACTGTTTGCGGGCTTGATGCGCCCCCTTGGTGCATGGCGTGACTTTGTGTGCCCTCCTCGCCGTGTTTGTTGACAGCTGTGTTTGGTTTGGCGGTGGCCGTTCCACCCTCTGGGGCTACGAGGGTGGATGCATCACAATGAGCGACACCAGCCACACAAAGCGACTGGCCCGCAGGCATGTGACGCACCGATTGCCGACGCGGCGCGGCCCTCTTGTTTTTTTCGTCCCTCTGGTAGCCTACAGTCTGATGTCTAGCCGTAGTGTTCTCCTCTTTTCTCACTCCTTTTGTGTGTGACCGCATGCACTGACCACAACAATTGTACAATATAAGTATTACAGAGTGCAGGTTTGTGTGTGTGCCTGCTGCCGTGGATTGGAGTGTGTTTCGTGCGTGGTGTGCGGCGTACGGTGCATGCCTGGCTGCTCCCCTCTCCTCATGTGGTGTGCCCTCTGTGTGTGTGTCTGCCGCACCTCTTGTCTCCCCTGTTGCTCTCCATGTCCCTCATTGTGCAGATCAGCTCCACACCACTGAACGACCACACTCACGATGATGATGACGTGCCGTCTGCTGTGCGCCCTGTTGGTGCTCGCCCTGTGCTGCTGCCCATCTTTGTGCGCGAAAGCAGGTGGTGAAGATGTTGCCCAAAACTCCGGTCGAGGTTCCACTTTACCAGAGGGACAATTTCTGGGGATCAATTCAGCAAGTCCTGCAGACACTAAGCTAACCCAAGCAATTCAGACCATTGTGGTACAGGGACGAGATGGTTCCGCTGCGGGACATAATCCAGATCAGCCTCCTGATAGGGCAAGGACACAAAGCCCGACCGATCCGAGATCAAGTGGGTCGGTCGTTGCGGGAGAGTCATCACGCCCAGCAAACAAGGCAGTGGGGCAAGGTACGACGAATACGACAAAGCCACCAACCACGACTACGACTACAACCACTACGACGACTACTACTACGACAGAGGCACCAACTACGACGACTACCACACGGGCACCAAGTGATATGGCCATGAATGCAGAGGCCTCAACCACGACAACCACCCGCACACCGTCACATCCTCGGGAAATCGACGGCAGCCTCAGCAGCTCTTCGTGGGTGTGTGCCCCGCTACTGCTGGCCGTATCCGCGCTGGCGTACACCGCTGTGGGCTGAAGAGGTGTGTGCGGGCTGTGCGTGCCAGCACTCAACCGCGGGGATTTTTGTGCGTCTCTTGTGGTCTGATGTACTAAATAGGATAAAATATTGATTGTGTTTTGCTTTATTTGCCTCCGCTGCCCTGCTGTGTGCTCCGCGTTGTGCACCACATCCGTCGCATTGAACGCATCCCAGACACACTCATGTGCATGCGCACCGGAGCCTTGGGTGTGGTTATTTCTAATTTCTTTTTTTGTTGCTTTTTAAAACTTCTGGTTTGCAGGGCGGTGTGCGAGTTTTGCAATTTTACTTATTCCACCTGTTTCACGGTGCGCCGCTGCCGGGATCCCGCCAGTTGTTACTGTGAGGTGGCTTTGCGGTGGCTGTGTGACGTTTCACTCCTTTTGCTTTCACTCTGCGTTGACGGGGAGTTAGTTTGTGCTGAAGGCTGCACGCAAGTGACAGGAGTGATGGCGATGATGATGACTGGCCGTGTGCTGCTGGTGTGTGCCCTCTGCGTGCTGTGGTGCGGTGCTGCGGTGGTGGTGTCAGCGGCCGACGGTGCTGAAGAAGATGGCAGTGCGGGTGAGTATTTGATATCTCGGTGGCGTGCTTATCTGCGGAGGGAATGCGTGGAGAAGGTCAGCAGGAGGACGGGAGGCCGTGCGAATGCGTCCGCCGTTGAGGAATGCGTGTGTCAGGGGATGGACGGTGCGCGTGCCGTTGCGGATGGCCGTCGTCGTTGGGGGCGTCACCGGTATGCCGTTGCTGCTGCTGATGGCCCTTTTGAGAATGACAGTACCCCCGAATCTTCTCTACAAGGCCAGACAGGGTCTGGCGCTGGTTTGACGGGTGGACGACGATTGGAACCATCCTTGAATCCTGATACAGGAATATCCGATAAAGCAACTGCAGAAGAAGAGACGTTAACGAGACATCCAGAGGCTCCTGAGTTGGTGAAAAACAGAACCGAAGAAATATTAAAAGAACAAGAAAAAGAAAAGGAGAAGAAAAAATCAGCGGAAGAAGAAAATGAAGATGAGGGTAACGATAACGGCGAGGATGATAATGCAAGTACCGAGAGTTCAGGGGATGATCACGATGAAGAAGAGGAAGAAGAAGAAGATGTGGAAGCAGGAACCAATAAAAAAGAAGGGCGGGATGGAGGTGATGTTGATGGCGATAATTCCCTTGACGATCATGCAATTGTTCAGCTTGCTGCACCCGTTTACGTTGAGCGCCAGGAGAGAAGTCTCACGTTGAATAATGGCGGGGCTAAGGGAAAAGGAGGTGCTGGTGAAACGAGAGTTCCAGAAGGAGCAGGATTACAAGGTGCAGAGAAGGAATCAGCGAAATTACCTCACGAAACAGGTGCAGACTTAATGGAAACTGAAGGTCTTAAAGAAGGAGCAGACCAATCTGGTGCAGGAAACCAACAAGCAATAGACGAATCAAAATCAAACGAAGCAGCACCACCAGCAACACAGGAAGAAATGAAAAAAGAGCCACCAAAAGAAGCCAAAAAAGCAACCGCAAATGAAAATGTTATCAAAAAAGAAACAACGGAGAAAGGAAAAAATGGGGCTGAAAGAGGAAAGGGGGAATCCTCCGATAGGGCAGGAAAGGAAAAAAAAGAAAACGAAGAAAGGAAAGTGGAGGAGGCAAACAACGAACCACAGGACGGCTCCGAAACTGCTAATACTGATGTTGCTCTTACAGTCGGTGAGGCAGCGCCACAAACAGCAAAACCGGTCACAGTCGCTCAGGCAAATGATACGGTGACGCCTGGCGACAGTGACAGCAGCACCGCGGTTTCCCACACCACCTCCCTTCCTTTGCTTCTTCTTGTTGCGTGTGTGGCTGCTGCTGCGGTGGTGGCCGCGTGAGAGTGAGGGAGCGAGAGCCGTGCACCGCCCGCCCACACACTCGTCCTTCTCATTTTTTGTGTGTCCCCTTGCATGGACTCTCGCCCTCACCTCACCCCACGAAGCACACACATAATGTGCCCATTGTATATATTGCATGCACACCCATGCAGGCCCGTTGGTGCTCTCTTTTGCACGACACGCACCGCTGCCGTCCTGCCTGGCTGCATGGGCGGAGCACCGTAACTGTTTCTGTTTTGTTTTTATTGCATTGAGTGGGCGACCTCTTTCTCTCTCCCTGTGTGTGTATTTTGCTTTACGGGAGCAATGAGAGTGTGTGCGCTGGTCGTCCCACGCTTCGGCTTTTTGTTTTGTTTTTCATTGTTTTGTGGTTGAGAGCACCCATTCCGCAGGCTGCGTGTGTGTGTTTGTGTGTGATGATATGAGTAATTTGCATGTCTGCTATCCGCTTTGCTGTTTGCCGTTACTCCCTTTGGACTCTCTTTTGCCTCAAAGCTGCTCTGCAAGTATAGGCGCTGACAAACACGCAAGCACATGCATACACACACACACACACACACACACACCATATCGTTGTCGCTTTGGAGCGGCGTGAACGCTGAGGACGCACGCACAGACACAGACAGTCACACACACGCGATTGTGGCTGCGGTGGAACTTGCGAGGAGGGATGGCGGGAGCTTGCGATGTGTCTTGTTGACACGTTGCTGGTGTGATGTTGGCGGCGTGCAGGCAGGTGAGTGGTGTGGTGTTGAGGGTAACTGGGACGAGTGCGGTTAGGCTCCCGCCCAGCAGCTGCACGTGCCGACATGTCTTTCCTGCTTTTGATTTGAGGACGGGGGTTCTCCGGCTGTGCGAGGTGATGTGTGCTGGCAGCAGAGCGGGTGGGATGGTGGAGGCAACAGTAAAACGACTGGCGGCAGCGCGTGGGCTTTGCGAAGGGCGGCTGTGCCCTTTTGCATCTCGCCGGCTGCTTTGGGTGTGGTCATCGCTTTGTGTGTGTTGACGCGTGGCAGAAGCACCTGCCGTGTCCCCTGCTGGTGGTGGCAGTTGTTGTGTGATCCCGGTGCGCTCTTTCTCTTTGTTCCTTGTGTCTGTGTGCGTGAGTTGTTGTTGTTGGGAGTGACTGCAGTGGGGATGATGATGGTGCCACTCACTGTGGATGTGTGGCGGTGTTCATTGTTTCTTCTTTTATTAGCCTGTTTTTCTTCATTTTTTTTACTCTCTTAGGAAGAAGGAACACAAACGCTAAACGCTACTGTGAAATTCGAAGGCTTTGAAA
Source organism: Trypanosoma cruzi (assembly GCF_000209065.1). Taxonomy (NCBI): domain Eukaryota; phylum Euglenozoa; class Kinetoplastea; order Trypanosomatida; family Trypanosomatidae; genus Trypanosoma; species Trypanosoma cruzi. Next base: position 214,408 of record NW_001849513.1, read on the forward strand.
GCACCAACAGCACACACACCGCCCATGCACACATATTTATATGGTCTCACGTGTTGCTGCAGTCAAGGCACCCCGCACACACAACCGTCGCGGCGTGACCGGATCCAGCGGAAGGAGGAGGGAAGGAAGAGAGAGTAAGCCGCAGAGTCCCAACGTGTCCCGGCGTGTGCTTACCTCCGCGGTGCTACTCCTTCTTGTCGTGATGTGGATGTGCTGCGGCAGTGGAGCTGCTGCCGCTGTGGAGAGAAAGTCGGAGGATGTGCAGGTGTCAAATAAGGTTGCTTGTTTTTCTGCCGGATAAGACGCTGGTGGAACCAAGAGTTGGGACTGGTCGAATTACTATGAGGGATTTATTCGCCGATCTCTCTCTTGTCAATCCTGGTGGAGTGATGACTGTTTTTGCTGAGTTTGACACAGGGCTCAGTTATTCCAGTGATCTACTTGAGAGCCGTACCTCTGTTGACATTGTGGTGGGGTACATCGACACTGCGGGGACGCAGTCCTTTTTTGTTGATGAGGACAATGATGGTACATGGAGGGCACGCACTGTCTTTAGTAGACCAAGAATCCTGGACTCTGAGGCCGTTGCGCTTCGGCCCACAGCAGCTGCAGATGACAATAAGGTGTTACTGCTTTTGGGAAGCCATATGCTCAGAGATCCTCTTGGCCCGTGTTTTGCCGTTGCCTACCGGGATATAAGTGTGGTTGTGGGTGAGGTTACGCAGTCCACGTTTACGAGTCGGAGTGGAGTGATCGAATGGGACGCACCCACATCGCCGCCACCACGGATCTCCAAGGAAACGCAAGCAATGGGACTGGAAAATTTTTTTGGTGGTGGTGGCTCGGGTATTGTGATGGGCGATGGCACGATTGTGTTCCCTCTGACGGCATTGTTGCGAGGAGATAGTATTCTCTTCATCATTTATTCGAAGGAAAAGTGCAGTACCTGGGTGGTCGCAAAGGTCTTTTTTCCTGCGAGATGCTTTAACCCCGCACCACCGAAGGGGAGAGGGGAAAAATACTCATGATTATTGACTGCAACAATGTCCGCAAGATTTACGAGTCAAGTGAAATGGGGAAAACGTGGACGGAGGCTGTCGGGATACTTTTGCGGGTGCCGACAGACGCACCAAATGACCCTTACGGCAGGATCTGTCTTTTGGGATCCTTCATTACTACGACCATTGAGGGAAATAATTAGATGTTGTACACTCAGAAGGGGAGGTACTCCTCGGGGGAGCATGGTCCACCCAATGCGTTTGATGTTTGGGTGACGGACAACAACCGCACGTTTCGTGCTGGACCGCTTTCTGTGGACGATGACGGGAATATGGCGCTTACCAACACCCTGCTGTACTCGGATGGTGCGTTGTACCTTGTAGAAGCGAGGGGTATTGGAGTGATCAGCAAAGTATATTTTGCCCGCCTAACAGAGGAGCTAGAGATGATCAGGTCCGTCGTGAGGGCTTAGGCACTGCTGGACGCCTTCTTTTCCGAGTTGTCCATACCCACGGCTGGTCTGATTGGATACTTGTCCAACGCGGCGAGTGGTAACACGTGGATGGACGATTACCTTTGCATGAATGCAATTGTGACGAAGAATGCAGTGAGGGTCGCCAATGGGTTCAAATTCACGGGGCCCGGGTCCGGTGCAGTATGGCCTGTGAACTCTTCGGAGGATAATGGGCCGTACACCTTTGTGAGCCACCAACTCACTATTGTGGCGACGGTGGTCATCCACGAGACAACAACGGGTGGTGGCAGCAATCCTCTGCTGGGCGCTGTGCTGGATTTACCCTTCTTGAGTAACTTCAGTGAGCCATTTGTAAAGAATGGATAAAAAGTGGGAGAAAGTGTTCAACAGCACAAAAACAAAATCGAACTCCACTTTGGAGCTGGGGAGAGAACAGCGTGTGGCGCTGGTGCTGTGGGAAGGCAAAAGAAGCTCCGTGGACGTGGATGATGTGATTGTAGGGAGCTCAGAGAAGATGCCAACATTTGAGATGATGAGGCATGAAATCACACATTTTCACTTTGCACGTGGCGAAGATGACGCACCGGACGGCGGCAATATGACGGTGACGAACGTCTTTCTGTACAACCGCCTACTCAGTGTCGGTGAACTAAAAATTGTCAAGAAAACCAACGATAAAAAAGGAAATGATGACGGCTCTGTGCGTGGGAGCGTGTCGCAGTTGCTGCTGCTGCTGCTGGGGTTTTGCGCCTTTGTGGCCCTTTACTGAGAAATCGCAGTGAGGAGTTTCCGCCACCAGCGGGAGATATATGTGCCTCTCCACGCACCCTTTGAAATAATTGACGTTTTGCGGGGACGCACCTTTTATTTTATTTATTTTTATTTTTGGTTCGACTACCTCTTTCTGCCCGTGTAAGTCTTTATTTAGGGGCGTACTCTCACTCCGGAGACTGCAGCGCGGGAAATTTTATTATTATTATTATTATTATTATTATTGTTTTATATGGTTGCTGTTTTTCCTTTTTTTCCTTTTCCTATACGGTGGAATATTTTGAGATTGGCGGGATGCCTTTAATGTTTCCGTATGTTGATGACACGTGCAGTCGGCATTGAGCGCCACGACGATGGTGCTATGAAAAAAGGGGATTTAAGATGTGCAGCAACGCACTGAATGTCCCAATGAAATGTAGGTGTTGTGTGGACACCAGGGGGCTGAACGGCTGACACAAATATATTTTTACTTCTGCAGGAAGAATATGCAACCATTTTTTTTTTTTTTTTGCGTCACGATGAGCTTCGTTTTTTTTGTGTGTTCTCTGCGTGGGGAGGCTGTCATGATGCATCGCTGTTGTGGAGTGTATTATTTGGAGTTTTTGCATGTGGCCGCTTCCGCACCGAATTCTCTTCCCACTTTTGTGTGTCAGCGGCGATGTGCCCGTGCCCTCTTGCAGAGTGTGTGCGGTGACGGCGGTACCACACGGGTGTGAGACCTTAGCGAGCGGCGTGCGTGGGCGAACCCTCCGTGCCCACCACTTTGTTGTCGTTGCCTCTCAAAAACACTGTTCCGGGTGAATGGCACCCACTTGCCGCCGTTTCGGTGGTCCTCGTGCATGTGGTGTGCATCACACACCGTGTGGAGGGCTCTCTTTTTGTGGCTGCGATTCATTTCTGTGCATATTTTCTTTCCCTTCTTATCTCCCTTTCGGTTTTTGGTCGTTAGTGTTGAGCTTTAACTGAATCCAGCTACGAGGACAAGGAGAAACAATGCCTGGTTTGCGCAGGAGAGCGCACGGTGCTAAAGAGGGGTGTCAAGCGACTGCTCTGCCGCAGGGAGATCGTCGGAGGAGAAGAGCGAGACGGAGTTTGAGGGTGACACAGATCAACCCGCTGCGGCTCGCGGAAGAGCGGAGGAAGCGCAGTGCTCGCAGTGGAGCATGAGCAGCAGCGTAAAGGACATCCTGCAGGAGAGAACCACGGGCACAGCCAACATGGAGCTAAATGATTTTCTTCATAGGGAATCGGGCGAGGAGTGGGTTGTGAATAGAAATGGGAACTACTCCATGGAGATGTTTTTCTTTGAAATCCAGGATGTTTATCCAAGACGAAGTGTTATTGGGCATGACAACGGCATTGCCGTGTTAAGAAGAGCTGGATGAGGAAAATACTATTGGAGGCTATTTATGAATTTGAAGGAGAAGGCGTTTCCTTTCCTGAGGAGTGGAGGAACCTTGAAAGAAAGGATACGGTTACCCCTCTTGCAAGGGGAAACTGCACGCAGTCTTCTTTTGAGCACTGACGGAAGACGAAAAGGAGAGGCAAGGGATAGAATGAAAGGACGCTGGAGGATCATACGAGTCTTTGTAAAATGCGAGGTGGAGCCATGCGGTGGAACTTCCTGACAGCGAGAAAACGAAAACGGGGACGGGAATGAAGGTGGAGGAGGGAAAACCGAAACAGTCATGGACTTACAAGGCAGTTGGTGACACCCTCGAAAAGGATGACGGTGTGCAGCAATCCGTTGCGCCACGTCCCAGGCTGATGGTGCAAACCTCGGACAAGGCATGGCCGTGCTCGTGGAAATGGAAGGAGGATGAGTAAAACCACTCGTGACTGCCATGTGAACTGTGAGGTGGATTGAGTGTGGCAGATCGTCAAGGGCGATCTCACCGAATGGTTCAACAGTCTTCCTGAGGAGCACTTTACGCCTGGGCGGCGTGTTTTGATTGGGACGTCCGGGATTGGGAAGTCGATGGCTGCCGGCTCGTACCTCCTCTACCAGCTGCTGCGCTACGATGCGGAGCAGCTCCCAATGGTTGCGCACAGTGTTGGTGGAAGTACGGCGTAAGTGTTTGGCAATACCACACCAAGGGTGACAAAAAACATGGGTAGTAAAACATCCAAGAATGTTTTTTATGATTTGTGGGATTGTGGAATGAAGGGGTATATTACCTACAATGTGACAACGAAAGGAACACCGCCAGAAACATTTCTTTTGCTCTTTATTGCATGGTGCATGATTGTGGTGTCACCCCCAAACTGGGCAACTGTGATAAATGGGAGACGCAAGTAAAAGCCGAGCGAATCATCGCGAATTGCTCCGACGAGATGGATGTGAAGGCGATGTGTGCATGGATGAAACAAGGTCTGGATCCAGATGAGCAAGCGGAATACTGGAAGATGGTTGAAAAACAAATGGAAAAAGTGGGGCCGATCCGACGTTACGCCTTCGATGCGAATAAGTTTATTGCACACTCTGCTGCCATTGAGGATGCCTTGGATGGGATCAAGTCTTGGGATGGTGAAAATCACTTTACACATCGGGGAGGGGGACTGTGGTATTCTGAGAATCCGTCTCAAAAGATCGTGAGGATAGTCCGAGCAAGAGGAGAATTCGTTGCCGAGAGATTTCTTAACGCACCGATATCTGTTTGCCTCGGGCGTCGAATACCGCACTATTTTGGGAAACGTAATGAGTGAGAAAGATATTTTTTTTCTGTTGCTAGTACTGGGGCAGAGGAATACTCTTTTGTGTGAATGTATGGGAAGGGTTTGGCTTGCGCGCATTCGTGTTTGGTGGAGTTTGTCAGTGCATTAGTAGAGGAACTCAAGGAGCTGAGGCCACCAGCAGTGCTGGAGGCGTACCCTGAAGGGCACCCCGCCGAGTTATAAGTGGGTTGCTTGCAATGGAATAACATACAAATACTTGTATAAACCACCGGCTGTTGTACAAACCGTGGGCCACAAGCTTTCCGCTGGTGGACGCCTTTTTTTCTTCTTCATGGAGTCAAGTCCGAGGACGCTGGTTGGGCTGCGGATGACTACGGCGGGTGGGCACCACACCACCGCCAGCACCGTGGGGCAGTTCATCGAGCGCCTGGCGGCGTATTTTAATGGTTGGGAGGAATTGTCTCGGGACATGTCGTGGGATATTATTTAAGTGCAGCACGCGGACGGCACGCCGATGAATGACTGACAGAGATGCCATACCGTCAATCGAAATAGTGTGTGCGACGATGAAGGCCGTGAAATAGCGGCATTCTGGAAGGAAAAGGGGCGCCAGTACCAAGTGTCAATATCATCGTAAAGCTCCAGAAGGGGCGAAGCTCACCGAAGTAAGGAACAACCACCGAAATGGGAAAAGCAAATTGGGGAGGGAAAGGGGTGGTTTGATTTTTAGTAAAGAACATTGGGGTTTGATTCAGTGCATTTGGATGCTTTTGTGCGTGCACGCGAGGCATAATCGGAGAATTTCCCCGGTGTGAGCGAATCATTGCGGCTGACGGTATCACGGCGTTACTGCATGTTCATTTTCTTCTGTTGTGTTCTAAGTCCCATGATCAACGGAAGCATCTTCAAGTGATGGACGACGAATAACTTATATTGGGAAACAGTGAGCCTCCGTGTGACCGCATGGAGTGAGGTGCCGCGTCATGGGTGGATGAGGGCCCCGCTTCCGCGTGTGTGGCTCTTTGGGTGATTGCTTGCTCCGTGTGCGTTGTGTGTCGGCTGCGGGCTGTGGCTATATCCCGTTGGCCGTGGGACTGAACCGGAGGTGGTGGCGGTGTGTCTCTTCTTGTCAATGGTGGGTGACTGCTTGCGGCATGTGCGTTTGTTTTGTGGATGCTGTTTTGCGGTGTGTGCACTGCGCGATGGTGTGTCTGCTGTGGGGCGCCGCATCCTCCTCCTTGTGCGCGCACCGACAGCGCCGCGACGATTTGTGTGTGTGTGTGCGCTTGGCTGTTGTCTTGTTGTTGTGTTGTGTTCTAACCAGAGGCAGGAATGAAACTTACGGTTCTGTCGGCATGTCTCCCTCCATCCTTCCTTCTAAAAAGTGTGACGGCCGAGGATTTGGATAAAGTGCTCTGTGCACCCCTGTTTTGTTTGGTCATTGCGGCTGCAGTGGGACTCTGCGGCTGCGTGCTCGTTGCATGTGTCGCGTCGTCCGCCGTTGCTCCCTCGTTGTGTTGGTGGGGAGGAGGCGAGCGACGGCGTCGGTGGAGTTGCGCCCCAGTTTGAGGAGGAAGGCACCGACCGCTGCTGAATGCGACAGTCTTTGCTGCTGGCAATCTGACGAGATGACGTCACCGGTGCCACATCCAACCGAGATAGATGAGGGCCGCACCTTCTTTCTCTCCCTTCCTTTTATCCTTTTACTCCATTGCTGACTGACGAATTGCAGGGCAGCGGCGTGATTACAAACCGGTCATCTATGAGTCAACAGGCCGCACAATCGATGTGAACTCTTGTCCCTCGTGTCTGAGTGCCGCCGCCGTACTTATTCATCCTTCCTTCTTGTGTGTGCCGAGTGCGCGTATGGTGCCGCTGCTTGTTGTGCAATGCCGACCCGCGTGAGCGAAAAAAGACGCCTTGACTGCTGGTGAACGGCGAATCCTCCACTCATTTTCCGCATCACTATTTTATTCTCGGACGCGCTCGATGGCTGCCGGTTGTAACGATGCCGTGTGGGTGTGTCTCGGCCCTGTTTGTCTTCCACGGCATCGGGGTCGTCATGTGTTGGAGGCATTTTGTTTCAAGAGCGGTGCTAATAGCAATGTGTCTTTTGCTGGGATCCTGCCACTCTGCATGGTGGTTGTGTGAGGCTGCGTGGGCGGTGGGAGGGCGATGTTGTCACTGGGCTGACTGCGTTTGCCCGTATTTGTGCCGGTGGATCTGCTTTTGTGGGGATTGTCCGTGGCCGGATGCTTTTGCGTGCCACTTTGTTTGGAAACTGTTGTTGCTGCCTTTTATTTTTTTATTCTTTTTTTGAGCGTGCAGTTAGAGATACTTTGGCTTGACCATCACAACTATCGTTTCAAGGTGTTAGGAATTACTTGCAGTAGTAGGATTAGCAGCAGTATTATAACGTTCTGGTGGAATCGCTTCACTGGATTTGCCATCTGTAGGAAGGGATCTGCTAGGCAGGAGTTATGGTTGACGGGGCGAGTGCGACACACCACGACAGCCCTGTTGGTACCTGTTTGGGTTGGTGGATGTGGTCTGCGGTGGGTGCGTGTCCGCACAGCCGGCACCGCGTGCGGCGCATGGCCATTGCGGCTGTGCGTGTGGCGCTGCTTTTTGTGTTGGCGCTGGTTGCGGCGGCGGCGTGGATGCCCGCGGTGCATGCGGTGGTGTTGCGACTGCGGGGCGGCACGGTGGACAGAGCCATCACGGTTGGCCGCGCCGTGGACACGCTGCTGATGGACGGTTTGTCTGTCACGAACGGTGTGGCTGTGGTTTTCGACGTGCCGGCGATGCTTCCCGGCGCGCTGCGCATCGAACTGAGGAACTGCGTGTGCGACGGCGGTGCGCAGATCTACGTGCGGGGCTACAGCGGTGAGCCGGCGAGTGACCGGAGCCTGGAGGTGGGCGTGAGCGGGCTGTCCGGGAGCTACTGCTCGCTTGTGCTTATGCACAACCTGCCGGCACACACGAACGTGACGGTCCGCGACTCGACGATTGTGACGGCGGGGCCGATGCGCTACTCGCAGCTGAGCGGGCTGACGGACGCGGTGGCGTCGCCGCTTGTGCTGCACGCGACGTCGCTGTTGCAGTCGCAGCTGCGTGTGAGCAACACCGTGCTGAGGTCGTCGCAGGCGGGCGGGTCGGCGGTGTACGTTGGCGGCGGTGTGAACCTGCTGTCGAGCGCGGTGGTGTTTGACGGCGTGTCGCTGGAGGCGTCGGGCGGGGCGACCGCGTCCGCGATGCATGTGGCGTCCTCGTCGATTCTCAGTCTGCGGAGCCACTCGGTGTTCTCCGTGACGAACGTGTCGGTTGTGAGCAGCGGCGGCGGCCTTGTGCTTGGAGAGCGTGTTACTGTGTCTGACTCGGTGCTGCGCCTCGTGGGCGTTGAGGGGTCTGTTGCGTCGTCGCTGGTGCGCTGCGACGGTGGGACTGTCGGTGCCGGCGGGTGGCTGGACATGCACGACGTGTGGGCGGTGGGCGAGGCGTCGTTGGTGGCGTCGCTGTCGGGGGTGACGCTGAGCGGCGGCACCGTGTCGATTGCGCGCTGCGCTGCCACTGGCGCTACGCTTGTCTCCGGGCTGGCGATCACGAGCGGGGCCGTGTCGGTGCAGTGCAACCGTGCGGGCGGCCGGGTGCTGCAGAGCAGCGGCGACTACCGCATGGCCGGCCTGCCCTCCGTGAGCGTGGTGCCGTGCGATGGCTGTGCAGCCGCGCTGGCGTGCTTTGATGCGCTGACGGCTTCGTTCTCGGACTGCGTGTGCAGCTGCCGTGCCGGCGGCATGGGCGAGGCATGCCTGCCGTTCAACGTGCCGCCTGCGAGGGCCGGCGGTGGTGGCGGCGCGGAGGGCTGCGTGAGTGGCGTGATGCTGACGGAGTCCGTGACGGTTGGCGGCGGGCGGGCGACGGCGTGCTTCGACTCGGTGGTGTTCAGCGGGCCGATCACTGTGACGGTGGACCTGCGCTCGATGGACGTGTTCGCTGACGCGCTGAACGTGACGCTGCGCCACTGCGTGCTTGCGGGCGGCGCGCAGCTGCGGATTGGTGGTCTCAGCGAGAGCACGGCACGCCCGATGCCGCACGCCCTCGTGAACATGACGAATGTGACGTCGCTGGAGGGCACGATCGTGCTGCATGGCGCGATGCCGCTGAACTCGAGTGTGCTGCTGGCGAACTCAAAGCTGCGCGCGACGGTTGGCGGGTCGCAGTACGTGCCGACGACCCGTGGACACGAGGGATCCCGGTACGGCACCGCGCTTGTCCTGGACGGCGTCCGGCTTCTGTCGACGCGGTTTGTCATGACGCGGTCGACGCTGGTGTGTGGCGGGGAATTGTGCGCTGCGATCCTCTTGGAGCGCGGCTTTGTTGTGAACCTGTCCAGCGTCTTCTACATGGACAACTGCGCAGTGAGTTCGCGGGCACATGTGATGTACGCTCTTGCGTCGGACCTGCGTGCCAGCGGCGGCTCCGTGTTCTCCATACAGAACAGCTCGTGGATTGCGCCGAGCACCGAATATTACAAGGGCGCGTGTATGTTCAAGGAAGTTGCGGTGGATGGCGGCAGCGTGCTGCAGATTGTGTCCAGCACGTTTCGTCTTGGCTTCGCCATGCTCATTGCAAACATGCTGACCGTGACTGACGGCAGCTGGCTGGTGCACCGCAACAGCGAGTTCCACACTGCCTACGTTGTGTACGTGGCCAACGAGAACGGCGTGGTGTTTTGCGATCGGAGTGTGTGGCCGATACTTGACAACAGTTTTACGTACGGCTCTTATTCTTCCACTGCGTACATGACAAGCATCTGGTCACTGTCATTCGACGCGCGCCCGATCATCTACGGCATGTGCAACGAGCTAAGGGGCTCTGTCGTGACGAATTACAGAGAAGATCTCTACATTAGAATACCCGTGAGGGTGTTGGACTGTGGCGCGTGCACCGTGGACGCCGTGTGCTTTGCTGCGAGGACGAGCAGCATCAGCGGCTGTGAGTGCGTGTGCGCTGCTGGCGGCTACGGTGGCACGTGTCTGCCAGCTGCGGTTCCGGACGGCCTTGGGCCGCTCCCGCTCCCCGATGCGAAGGACACGGAGGTCCGCTGCGTGCACGGTGGCAGCATCAGCTCCGTGGACGATCCTGATCCCGGTGTGCGTGGTCTGTGCTTTGTCAACGTGACCTTCACCTCTGCGATCGTGCTGGACCTGTCGCTTTTTGAGGCTCCACAACAGACACTCAACATCACGCTGCTGCAGTGCGTCCTCATTGGCCTGTCGATCAGAGGGAGTGGTGCGTGTGTGCACGTGAGCGTGTTCTCCTCGATTTTGGATTTGGGTGCTTTGGAGTTTGAGGGTGATTTTGGCATGAGCTCCCAGATACTTGTGGCGGGCAGTAAGCTCTTGTCGAGGTCTGGCCACGCCATTTACTTCTCGAACTTTTCTTTTGGTGCGAACTCGACGCTGCTGCTACTCTGTAACCGCATCGAGGGAAATAGTTACGCAGTCTATTTCGTTCATACTTTTGTTGTTGATGGTGGCGGGATCGTTGCGAAGGGAAACACGCTCAGCATAACGGAGGAAGATGACGGTGTGGAGTCCGTCTTTTACATTTACGCTGTTGATGTGAAAAATGGCGGCTACTTTGACGTTGAGAACAACACGATGAGCGCAGTCAGTGGCATTTATTTTTATGGGGATGCCGTCGTGAGCTCCGCGGGGCTGCTGAGAGTGGCGGAC
>NW_001849514.1:0-4504 GCF_000209065.1 Trypanosoma cruzi
ATAGTTCAACAACAATTTTTTCCTGATTTTTTCGACTATACATATAGTCTATTGCATCCGGAACTGACTCCAGCCCTTTAAATTCAAAAGAGTCAACACAACTTTTAATAATTCCGGATTTATAATAATCACAAAGCGTTGCAAAGTGTCTAGCAGCATACTTGCTGTAATGTGGTAAGAAGAAGGTATGCAACGTCGCACTTTTAGATAGAAGTGCTGTTTGTAAGGGTGTATACGTGGAAGACCGCCTCATCCAGGTACTTCCATCGCTATATCCGGATATACCCCCAATCGAAAGTATACGTCCGCGAAGGGAAATGTTTTGAACGATAACTTGAAAAGTCTCTCCGCCAACTGATTCATATGCAAAATTTACCCCGGTTGGAGCTATCCGCTTTATTCCCTCATCAATGGTTTCTCTCTCTTCAACAATGACGTGATCACAGCCCAATCCTTTCAAAAAATTTGCTTTATAAGAGGATGATGTCACACCAATGACATGGCAATTGTAAATATTTTTAAGGAGTTGTACGGCAAACTGACCCGTCCCACCACTGGCCGCAGTTACAATCGCCACTTCTCCAGACAAGGGTTTCACAACCTCTCCCAAAGAAATCGATGCCGTTGTACCGCTAAGATCAAGTGGAAGCCACTCCTTCTTTTTTGAAGGAACTTTTTTCGCCTGTCTTGAAGGAACGACCTGATACTCCGAAAAAGCCCCGTACGCCTGTGTCACGACGGTGTCTCCCACAAAAAACTCTTTCGCTTTTTCTCCGGACGCCACCACCTCTCCAAGCGCTTCAAAACCGCACTCGAAAGGTGGTTTCACATCCGGTTTGTATCGACCAGCTGTGAAATTAACATCGCTGGCGTTTATTCCGACGAACCGGTTTTTAACAAATATTTCGGTCGGTTTTAAAACGGAGGGCAGTGGGGAATTCCTAATTTCTACGGCGCTTCTGAAGTTTGAAGAAATTCTTACCGCCACAATCTTCCGGCAAGAGGCGGGAAGAGCCTCCATGCCAAACGGAAAAGCACGGGCGGAGCAAGCGGGCGCTAGGGTAGAGAGAAAACGGAAGCAAAAGAGAAAAATGAGGTTGACCGTGGTACGGCGGCGCGCCGCGGGACGCTGCTCGCCCCCGACACGGCGGAACCCGACGCACACCGCCCTCGTGTTTGGCGGCCGGCCGCCACGGGCTGACGCCCTTTCTCGCGCGAGAACGCCGCCGGCCCTCTTCCGGGGAGGGAACGGCGCAGGATAATCTTCCGGGTAGCTGGCCGGATCCTGAAATAATCTATGGAAACCAACCCGGCAAGGAAAAAAGCCCCCTAACTAATTGCTTCAATGTTTTCTTTTCATTTAATATAGAATTCTGTGGACCACTAGCATGGCCCTTTGTCCTACTAAGGATTTAAAATATTATTACTTGCGAAGTGGCGGACTTTTGGGTCCTCCAACCACAAGACCCCGCCGCTCCCCTTCGCAAGTTCCGCCCCTTCGCCAAGTCCTGAAGTGTAAACACACGACCGCGTGACATGCCGTCTGCGGGGTATTCCGCAGACCGTACGTAGGCAAAAGTTGTCTTTATTCCGCGAGAGCCAAAAACTCATATATCCGTTGCAGCTCCCACGTCAACGCGTGCGGTTCCGGGCCGCCTTTGTTCGCCGCTCCTTGCAGCGAAGTATTGTCTACCCAAACGTCCATGGTGGATGGCAAGATGGCGGAAAAGACCGATAAGGCCAGGCGTACCGCGAGCGCCTCGGCCTGCATGATAAGAAAAGGTTTCCTTCTCCCATTCCCTTCCGGCAATTTTAACGTCGCCGGAGCTGGAATGAAAACGGCTCTCCATCCATGGAGCGATGCATCCGTGATGATGGCGGCCGACGCCTTTTCCGTGGGCTTGATGATTCACCCACAATTATTCTCGATGATGTGTCGCAATCTCTCGCCCAAACCAGCCGCTGACGGCGGAACGTTCTTCGGGGATGTCTCCAGCACAATCCCCGGTTAAGTGCGGACAATCGTCGTCGCACTGCCTTGATGAAAATAGTGGTGGTCGCATAAACGCGTGCCCAAAATGGCCGCCGCATATAAAAAGCGTGACGCCACAACCTCCATTTCCGCGATGGTTAAAGAATTCAGCGCTGGCATGGCGCGCACAGAGCGGACAAACTTGTCACTCAGGGATACCGTCTGGAGTGTGATCAAACTGCACCACACAGAAAGGTGTAATGCGTAGCGCCCGATTCGCGATCCTCCCTATCGTGGCGTGACAACTGTCCGCATTACGAAGCACTTGGGCTTCCCACAATGTCGCATCGCTTTTCGACCCTGCAATGCGTATATTACCGATCCAAACGTCGACACGCACCAATGGAGGTGCGGCCCAGAGGCGGTGAACCACCGTCGTCACCCCGCAATTGCCGAAGCAATGGTCTGGAGAATTTCTGGGTTGACCTTGTATCCCATAGGGAGCCGTGTAAGCTCCACCAGCGTGCCGTCCTCCACGCGGCATCGAAAGTGATGCCGAGTCTCCCGCGGTAAAGAAACATGAGAAAAGGATGCCTTTACATCCAGGCAGAAAGTGGCCTCAGCCATCACAGGTGGCAGAGAATGGGAAATGTGTAAAAGAGGAACATTGGCCTCATAAGGGTCGTCTCTGTTCTTGTCGCGTGGCCACGCGATCCATCGTCGTTGTAAAACGGTGGTTTTCTCCTCCACAGCCGAAAAAGGCATTATCCATCCGCCTGTTATTGTGGACAAAGCGTCCTCGATTATTCCCGCATTTCGTAACAAATGCGCGTCAGCGGTTGGAATTCTCCGTGAGCCTTCGCGCGCCTTACCGGAGGAAGACGGAGGGAAAGGGGACCGCCCGACGAGTCCCCAAACTTGCATGAGTCTCTCCAAGGTCGCCGGGCTCAACCGGCTCTGGATCCGCTCCAGGTTCAATACGGGCACATTAACTTGTTGTAGCGGGATGGTTCGTTCCTCTTGTGGAGTGGCCAGGCGCGTCCTTGGCGCGCGTCTTGTTATTGTAGCAGCATGATGATTAAAATCATGGAAAAACGCTCCCCCGCTTTCAGCCACGGTTCCTGCCCATCCGCCGTTTCCCCCTTCACATCAATGCGGCCAGCGACGACACCTGGGTCAGCATTGTGGTGTAACTCCCCAAATATCGAACTGTGTTCTGGGGAAGGTCGAACGGGTCGACGTGCTTCGCCAACTGCGAGATCACGTGTGGATTCAAATTGTACGCCTCCACGATTGGAGCAGCGTGCCTCAGCGCACCGCGTTTTATGGAATGCGCCGTGGCATTCCAAGGAGCCAGAGCTCGCCCCACGTGGGCAGTCGCAAGATTCGTGAGCTTTTCGTTTTCTTGAAGTGTTCTGCATAGCTTTATAGTGCCTAACGCGCCCTGCCCTCGTATCCTCACGAACCGCGAGGCGCGGTGGGGATCCGCCCTCGCCGTCTTCGGCGCCACGGACCAATCCAAAATTAAGGTCCCGTCCGCCTCCATTGTGAAATTTTTGGCTGTCAAGGCCGCAATCTCGGACCAACGACTCGCCGTTATCCACGCAAGTCGAAAAACAACACGTTCCCTCCAATCGGTCCGGCCGCGGATAACTTGATTCATCCCTTCCTCTGTCAAGGGGCGCGCCTGCTTCGTCTCCGAGCGCGCCCCAATCTTTTGCAACCCCAGAATCATCATGCCCAGCGGGGTTCGATTCATTTCCGACATGGACCGCAGCATCCTGGCGTACTGCCGTCGGGTCGATGGCGCCACGTCGATTGCCATCAAAAAGGCCGCACAGCTCTCCTCGTTCATCGGCAGTTCGTGCGTGCGGCAAAAGGTTGTGAATTGCCCCGCTAGGGAAATTCACCGCTCCCACTTTGACGGCGCCCACATTTATCGAGCCACCTCGTTCGCTCTCCCCATATAATTGGCCCAAAGCGGGGATGTCGGTGTTTCGTCGTACCACAGTCGAGCGTCGTTTACGGATAAGCTCCATTGCCCTTCTTAACGATTGCGTCGGGCGATTTGAAAGATCGGGTGGAGCTCCGGCGGCACGGTGCGACGTCTTTGCGTAATAGCCGGGGGTGGTGGAATGGATGGGTGCTGTCAAACTGCACGCCGAGCGACTACTTGTGAAACCCACTGTTGGGACGATAACTGTACCTAGGGCTATGAATGAACCGTGCAACCAATTTACGATTTCTACTGAATTTAGGAAAAACGGTGTGCTGAACGTCGACTATATCATCTACGCCGCTGCTAGGCCATCAGGTACTAAAAGCGGGGCTGTGTGGGCGGTCACATGTAGCACATGGGGTGATTTTCGTCCCTCTATTGGCGCCATGAACTTTGATCCGAAGTACATGACTGACACGGCGTGGAGCGTTCGCGTTGCCGCACACGAAATTGCGCATGCTCTTGGGTTCAGTAAAGAGAGTCTAGGAGAAAATAGCATCAAAATTTCAGAGCACATTGTGCGTGGGACGCAC
>NW_001849514.1:4604-28712 GCF_000209065.1 Trypanosoma cruzi
CCATAGGTATGACATCGTTGGCATCGCAAGTGCGTTGGGTTTCTCGCCGATCGAAGAGAAGCTGGACTGCCTTCGCATTGGTGTCCGTCTGGTGAACAGCGGTGTAAAGACGGGCGCGCAGTTTGGAAAGCCGGATGCCGGGATCGGATGCCATCGTGAGCTGCATCCGGAATGTATTCAGTAGGGACCTCCCCAAATTCATGAAGCGATCGGTGGGATCCTGCCCGCCTTCCAGCACGCCGATCCACTCGACCAAATTTTCAAAGACAAGCTTAACCTGCTCGTCGTCCTGTTGCCAGCATTGGTATGCGCACCGGAGGTCGAAAACGACTCCGGAGGCGCCCTCATTCCATATACGCGTGGGCCGCGTGGTGACGCCAAATGCGCAGAAACCGCGGTCCTCTTCCATAGGTGATTGGGCTTCCAGGGGAGAAGTGCGGGAAGGCAACGGCGTGGAAGGGTGGAAATGTGGTCTCCCAACGTTGCCGTGAGGGGGTCTGTAAGCCGCCGAACTTTGTCGGACGCGCTGCTAGGCACGCTTCCAGCCATCAAGATATCCGTTTGATGCGGTAGTGTAGATACGCCATCGTTGGCAACGTGTCGAGTAGCGGGGGCCTCGTCCCGCCCCGCCGTCTCCGCATCCCGCGCGGGTTGTTGTGCATTATGGCGTGCCTCCCGTTCCTGGAGTTGACCCGTGAGCCTTCCCAAGTTGAATTCGCGCTCCCGTAATAGGGCGTGAGCGGCCTCCAACTGCTGTTGTAGTTCTAGGAACTGGTTGCCGGCCCCGGCGATATTGGATTCCCTTACCGATAGGTTAATATCCGCCTCCTCAACCTGCGAGTTAAGCTGATCATTCCGATTCTGCACGTCCGCGACGGCGTTAGCGTAATCAAAATTCAGGCGCTCCTTTCAGCAGTGATGAGCCCTTGTTGGTGCCCCAACTCCCGGGCTGCCCCCATAGCGGGCAGGAGCGCTTGTGTCTCGAAATTAGGGATCTGAGGCGCCCGGAGATTCGCAATATTTCCAATAAGAGTAGAATCCTGCCATGCTTTAGAGATAGGTCCATGGAACAAGCATAACCCTGTCGATGATGCGGCCACAGTTAACGTCTCGTCCGACATCTGGTTACCATTAATGGACGTCATCTGCACCTGGGTCTCGCCACATTGGCACACCATGTCCCAGAGACGGGCACCAATATCACACCACTCGGAGGGTGTGTAGGGAACCAAAGCCATTTCCTTAAACTTACCTGGCTGTCTCTGTAAAAAATAAAAACAAAATACTCTGGCCCCTATCGGTTCCATGCCCCTACAAAGTCGCGTTCTTCCCAAAAGATTCATACGGTAGAGAGTATCATAAAGAATGTCTTCATTTATCAGGATATACATAGATTAATTAAGTCAGCCAGCTCTCCCGCGAGCATTCTTTTCACAAGCTCCTTGGGAAGGGCGGAAGGCGCGCCGCCGCTTCAGAAGGCTCGGTCGCGTTCCCGAAAAAAAATTCCCAACAAAAAAAAATAGGGAGACAATACGCGCGTGGGCAGCGGGCGAGCGACATCCATCAAAGTCGGTCGAACTCCTCTTTGGCGACAATGTGCGTGCGCGGGCGGCGCGGGAACGGGCCAAGGGTTTCGAAATCCGCCAGCGCTTCGCCGAGCCGGTCGGAGCGGCTCGCTTCGGCCTCCTCCGCTGGATCCCCGGGTGCCGTTGCGGACTTCGCCTCCGTGATCGCGGGAGGCGCCGTTGCTGCCGTGAGGGCCGTCGCCTTTTCCGGTGTGGCCACAGAATGGCCATGTTGTTCGCTTTCGTTCCCCACGCTGTATGAGCCATTCGTCGGGCTATTCCCGCTGCCGGCGTGGAAAGTAGGATCCGAATTCCGAGCGGTACCGGCTTCTTGCGGCGTGATGATGATCGAGACTGGAGGCGCGCTCCGCTCCGACAACGTGCTCGCACCGCGCGTCGAAGCGAATGGATTTTGAACTTCTTCTGGTGTCGGACTGGGTTCCACCAGAGCTTCCATTTTCGAGGGCTTTTCTTCAGAAGGTCGTTTTGAGGGAGCAGACTCATTTTTTGTGCCGGCCTCCAGTGCTTGGCGTGTCGCCGCCTCCCTTTCTCCGCGTTCTACACGGTCAGTTGAAAAACGCATCTCTCTATTTCGCCATTGCCAGTGTTGCAGCTGCTCTTCCAACGCCTCCGTATTCGGTGCTGAATTTGGGATTCCTGTATGAGATTCTTTTTGGGTCGCCAATACGCTCATGTTGGGAACTTTTTTCGTAGTAGTTTCCTTACCGAGTTTAAGAACCGGATCGCGGGGAAGAGCCACCAGCTGTCGGGATGATGGAGTTTGTCGTTTTAAATAGTTTTCCAAGAGCCGTTGCTCACCCTCTGTGATGGCAGAAAAGGAATGTGGCGAGGCATAAGGAAAATTCCTGCGAGACATTGGGCCGAGCTCCCGTCTTTGAGACTGGTGATGCGGATACGCCTGCGTTTGGATGGGAGTGGCAAACTGCTGTGGTACTTTGGTTGTTGTCCATGCTGCCTGGGAAGAAAATACAGGGGACTGTGGTGTCGTATTTGTAACTGGCCGAGGCGCAGTTTGCCTGCTGGCGGTCGGCTCACGACGGCGCAGCAGCTCCAGCAAACTCACTCCCTTTTCCGCCGACATAATCATGCGATCCATTTCGCGTTGCACGCTGTAATAAAGAAAGACATATTGATCTTTTCGCTGCACCATCCCAGTACGAGATAATTTCAAAATATGCACAATCCTCTTTATGTCAATATCTTTCCGTTCAAGCTGAAATTGAGCGAGGGCCACGTGCAGAGCAATAAACACACCTGTACGACCAATGCCGCCGGAACAATGCACAACAATAGGAGTCTGCACGCTGAGCTCCGACTTTCCCATGGTTTGAATGATCTCCATAAGCGGTGCACTGGTGTCAGGGATGCCCTGATCCGGCCAGCCAATATATTGCATGTGGTATACCTGATGCTCTTCACCATTTGCATTGCGTAAAATAAAAGAGCGAAAAACCAAGTCCGAGAGACGCTTCTCACTTATTGAACTGATTTGCAAGATTCCAATGTCCAATACTCCATTTTCTTTAGGCCAGTACATCTCACTCTTTGCTTTTCCATCCTCCACCTCCCCACATAGCATCACAACAAAAACAACGTCATTTTCAAACACCATCCGCCAAAAATCAAAAATGGTGTTTTGAAGGGGAGCCTGCGTTGCGATGTAGGTGAAAGGCACATTAAACAATGCTCGACCATCCACGTAGTTTGCGTTGATGTACGATTCTTGATTCTCCTCCACCAACGATCGAAGACGCACGCGCGTTCCTTCATTTGCTCGCACCTCGGTAAAGCGGTTTTTGGCAACACTCGTCGCAAGTGAGGCGGTGTAGAACTCATCCACGTTACTCCGCACGCGGTGATCCACAGCTCGCAGTTCATCCATTTCCTCATCAAAACCATCCCTGTTGTTGCCCGGATGCCGTTTAGAAAGCTGACGAAGCTGCTCGAGAAACACCGTGGCGATCTTCCGCTGGTCTCGACTCATGGTGGGCGATGTGCTGGACGATAGCCCAGGGAAAATGTTTCTCTAAAATATTTACAGACAAAGACAGACCGATATGTGTAGATAGTTATTTTTACTACAGTGACCCAATTCCCACACCTGTCTGCAGGGAATTCGCCTGGGGAAGAGGGAAATAAATAAGTCACACTAAAAGAAAAGAGACAAAAATAGGGTGAGGAGAGTGAGATTGAAGGAAAAGAAAAGGGTCAGGAACCCTGACGCCAACACCTCCCACTCAAACGCCGGAGGCGCCTCTTCTTGCGGTATTCGCCCGGCTTGTCGTTCAAAAAACAACAAAAACACTTTTTGTGTTGTTGCTCAAATTCTTTTTCATTATTTCCATTTCTTTTTTTTCTTTTTTTTTTTTTTTTTCTCACTTCTCTTCTCGCTTCTCCTTTTTAGACTGTGTACGTTTTTTTATAGTTTTGCGTGCGTGTGTGTGATATGCGGCGTGACTTCTACGTTGGAAAAGCAGAAGAAAAACGCCATTTTTTTTTTTCTTCTCAATTTGTGTTTATTTTTGCCGTGCCTGTTTGTTTCGTCTCGTTTTCTTCTTTGATCCCTACCGCCCTCCACCCCACAAAACCCCGGCGTGTGTCTGCATGCTCCCTGCGTGGGGCTGAGGACGGGTGGGCCACGCGAGCACAAACGATTAAGCCACAACAGGGCAGTCACGAACTTGCAATGGAGCAGCAATGCCATCGACAAGAGGATAAGCAAGAAAAGAAAAAAAAGAAAAAAAGTAAAATAACATGCAAAGATTAAGGGCAACGCTTTAATCCTCCTATTTTGTTTTTTTGATATATGTATACATAAATAAATAAATAAATAAATATTTATTTATTTATAAATGTGAATATAGCTGCTGCTATTATTGCCTCTTCTTTTTTCTACTTGTGTACATAACACCATTTTCCCCCATTTTTTTTTTTTTTTTTTTTTGCTTCTCGCCTCTTCTCAGTGTCAATTAATGCGCCCGTATGGCAAAGGGCACTTCAACAGAAAAGAAGTGCAAGAAGTCCAGAAGAGTGTTGCTCCTGCTCTCCATCCCTCAGTGAGTTCAAAGGAGTTATGTTGTGCCTGGGTAACACCCCGTGTCCCGTATTCCCGGAAAGGTGGAGGGCAAAAGAGAGTGGATGGTCACAGTCTGTCTCACGGTGCCCAAAAATTACAATTCAGTTGTAATTTGTCCAACAATCACATGCCAACAATAATAATAATAAGCAATAGTAATAATAATAATTTTAAAAAGTGCTTATGGCTCAATCCAAGACAACCGGACTCGTGGTGAGCTCACGAAGTGGTGGCCTTTTTGAAGGGCCCCCAGCAACTACCGGACTCCTCTCCGCGTGAAGGGCAACAGCGGAGTAAATGGGATGACAGGAACAACAAAATCAGGAAAAAAAAAAAACAGTTTGCAGTCTTGCCACCTTCCAGGAAGGCATTTTTGGAGGTATAAATCAACGGTTCGATAAAAACAACAACAAAAATAAAACTCAATTGGGAATTCACCAACATGCTCTATCGATTATTTGACCACTGCTGTTCACACATCCATTCCACAAGATTCTAGCAAATAAATACACCGAGCAATCCATTCTTTTCTTTTACGTTATATGTATCATTATTGCCTTTATCCTTGCCTTTTTTTTTTCTTTGCGTGATTTCGTGTGTGGTTTTGAACGCAACGTAACGAACCGGAAAAAGACACACAGCATAAAACTTTTTTTTTTTCTTCCTTTGTTATTATTTTTTTATTTCTTTCTTTTTGCAGCCTTTATTTTGGGTAATTTTTTTCATCCCTTCTTTAGCCTTTTTGAATTTATATGCAGATGCAAGAACGTCGCACGGATTGTGACCGGAAGGGGGCGTTGTTTGACGGGGACCGAACAACGACCAAAGGAATGAGTTTATTTATTTACTTTTTCCTTCTCTGCTGCCTCCCGTCCCTGTGTGTATACATGTGTGCCCGTACAAACATCAATTCCACATGTATACACGCACACCAGAGGCAGAGAGACAGAGATGTCCCTTGTAGTCTTATTCCCCCCTTTTGCCTCTTCGCCCGGACGGTTCATTATCAAAAACCGCAAAGCAAACAACACCAAAGAAAAAAAAAAAAAAAAAGTGGGCCACGCGTTGTAAATAACACAGATAAAGGAGATGTGAATTCCAAGAAATTTCAAAGAGCGGTCGTGTCTCACTGTGGCTTCGTGTTGGGAGTGTCTTTTGCTTCCGCAGTCGAAGAATCCTCCGCTTTGTCGCTCTGACCGACAATGTAGCCCATCTCAGCCCCCATTTCGAGGGTCTCAGCGGTGATTGTTGTTTTTGTCTCCATCATCTTTAGCTTGGCAAAGGCCTTTTTCCGGGCATATTCGCGTGAAACCTCCTCCGCCGCCAACGTGCGCCAGACACGATCCTCGCTGAGATCGCCAATGAAGGTGGTGTCACGGCCAAAGACAGCACTCCCCACCCAATTCACCAGCACATAAAGTTTATTCCTCCACGAGCCTAAGATGCTGAGGTATGCACTGCGCCAGAAAAACAGGGCCTTGAGACCGACAAAGTCAAATTTAGTCGGCACATTCAATTCTACAAGGGCCGCATTATCCCCCAGACTCACCATAGAGCCCAGACTCCTGTACTCAAATGGCGCCATAATGGGTTTATTTGACAGCTCCCCATTCACCTTCTTTGCGAGGTACACACCCTGTCGAGATGCCACAGCGGCCAGAGTGGGTAACGGAAGTTTCTCGTTCGCGGCACAGTCTCCAATGGCAAATACATCAGGAATGGGCGCCCCTTTCCGAAGGACACGCAAATGATCATCAATTGAGATGCGGCCACGGGATGTGCGGTCCACATCCAAGTCTTTCGTCAATGAGGAAGGACCGACACCGGTGCTCCAGACCACCAGTCCCGTACGAATCACAATGCCATCCTTTGTGACCACCTCCTTGTTATTGACCGCTACCACGGCTCCTTTCACGATCCGCACGCCAAGCGCATCCAGTCGGCGTTTTCCCCAATTTCGAACCCGCAGATCAAACATGCCAAATACCTCGCCCGCCTCAAGTACAGTAACCTTGCAGAATTCGACAAGTTTGTGGTTAATCTTGCGTACATCATCACGAAAAAAATCGGCCACAGTAGCAGCAAATTCGACACCTGTAGGACCTCCACCAACGACGACAACATGTAGCAGGCGCTTCGCCTCTTCCAAATCTGTGGTAGGCAAATCTGCCACCATGATGTTTTGAACGAGACGCTTTCGAATACCGCGGGCTTCATTCACCTCGCGAAGAAAGAAGGCATTGTCCATGACACCAGGTACGTTAAAGGTATTTGGTCGTGCGCCATGCGCCAAGATCAGCTTATCGTATTTTATATTAAACGTTTGCACAGTCGCATTAAAATTGGTGTCAACGACTCCAACACCAACGCAGTTTACTTCCTTCTCATCAAAGTTGACACCATACACTACGCAGCGGTAGAAACGATTGGGTAATGTCGCGAGAGCAGGTTGAATGCGTGAAATGGGCTCGCATACCGCTCGAAATTCCAAAGTCCCTGTTGTGGTTTGGGGAAGAAGCGGAGTAAACACACAATGGTTCCGTACGGAAAGAACCTGCAGGTTTGCCAATTTGCAATTTAAATTCCTTGTGAAGTATGCACCGGCCCATCCAGTGCCAACCACCACGACATTCGGGCGGAGCACGGCGTGGGTGGGGCGTAACATTTTATCTTTTGCTTAAAGAGAGGGAACCTGTGTGTTTCGGTGTGTTTGTGGAGTCAACGACGACGACAAGCAAAGGCAAGGCCTATGACGTTTCTGTGGAAAATATTTACAAGACGGCTCTTAATCTGTTAAAAGCAAGTGGAACACACACAGACAGACCAAAGAATCGCAATTGAGTCACAAACAAACATGTACCGCGGCAGCACCAATGTCGCCGCCCAAAAACCCTGACCGGAGGGAAAGTGGGGGGAACCAAATATAAATAAACTTATACTTTTAATATATAACGGGATGTTGCCTCTCACATTGAAAACCATTTCAAGGAAAAACTCACAACCAGACATAGCAAGAGGGAAAGTGAAGTGATAAAGGCAAAAAAAAAAAAAAAAGAGAGAGAGAGAGAGAGAGAGAGAGAGCAAAAACATCAAAAGAAAAAATAATAAATAATAATGATAATAATAAGGAAACAAGATGAGGGCACAGAAAAACAACAACAACAACATAGAATTAATGGATTATGAACCATCACGGCACCCTCAAGACTTCCCAAAACTCCCCACTGCCCCTCCCCACACACACACGTCCGTCTGATCCTCCCTCCTCTCCCTTGTGCTGTCGTTTCTTTTCTCTGAGGAGTGCCTTTCACTCTACACCCACCCGCCCCCTCAGCTTTTTTTAATTTTTATCGCTTCTTTTTTTCATTTTTTTCCCTATCGGCTTCCCCCATCTTCTCTTCGGCGAGAAGGGGGAAAAAAGAAAAAAGAAAAAAAAAAAAACTCCCACCGCATTCAAAAGAAGAAAAGCCACAAGGAATACAAGAAATGAGAAACATGCGTTCTCATGTTTCCCCCCACTTGTATGTACAAAGAAGTAGGAGCCGTGGCAATATGCAAAACAAACAAAAGCTGGAGAAGAAGAAGAGAAAATAAGCCGGAACCTTCTTCCATTCCTGGTTTCTTGGCCTATTTCTTCCACTTCACTGTGCCCTGTGTGTTTTTATTCTTCCTAGTTGTTTTTCTTATGGCTTCGCACTTTTTTTTTTTTCCTATATTTAATTTGCCTCCACCCCGCGTCTCGATCGTTCTCCATGTCTCTTCCATATATATATATATATATATATATATATATAATTTCATTTTTATTTTCTTCCTTTCGTCCTGCGTTTCGTTCCCCTTTGTTTCCCCATACATATTCTGTAAATTCCATGTGAGAACGTCAAGACTCGGTATCAGTGCGTGACAAAACCCGGGGAATTCTCTTGGCTGCTTGTCTTACCGGGATATGCAACACTCCGCCTCTTAATCGATCGATTCCCACTCTGAGGCCAGTCACCCTCCTCTACCAACGCATCCACCGAGATGAGGTCTTCGTTGTGGTGCTGTGGCACGGGAATTTCACCGACGTTTTCGATACTCTGCTCGGAATGAATGCGGTAAATTGCCTCAGCAAGGAGCTTAGCAATAGATATAATTTTAATTTTGGAACACTTCTTTACACTCTCAACCTGCGGAAGACTGTCTGTTACAACGACTTCAACCAACGCCTCGCATGCGGTGATGCGATCGCACGCAGGGTCGGTGAGAATGCCGTGCGTGGCCCAGGCATGTACTTCCTTTGCTCCATTTTCTCTCAGCACTTCTGCCGCTTTGCACAAAGTCCCACCGGTGTCAATCATGTCGTCCACAATGATGCAGTCGCATCCATCCACTTCACCCACAAGCTGCATGCTGTCGACATGATTTGCTTCCACTCGCCGCTTAAGGATAGTGACAATACGACTCGCACCAAGGCGATCTCCCATGCGTCGTGCACGATTTACTGCGCCCGCATCTGGGGCAACAATAACAAGATTATTGAGGTTGAAGGCCTTCTTTTTTGCATATTCTGCAAACTCAGATGTGGCACTAAGATCAGCCACAGGACAACCATGAAAAAACCCCTGAATTTGACCACAATGCAGATCCATCGTGACAACACCATTTACGCCTAGCTCCGTGATCATACGTGCCACGGCAGATGCACTGATGGGAACGCGGGAAGTATGTTTACGGTCTTGACGAGCGTAGCCATAATGCGGAATGACCGCAAACACACGCCTTGCTGAGCTGAGTTTCAGAGTGTGAATAATGAGCAAAAGTTCCATCACGGCCTGATTCACGTTGATAACTGAATTGCCACAAGTAGGCTGAACCACAAATACATCGTCTCCACGTATAGACTCAAGAATCTTGACATTGATTTCACCGTTGGCAAAGGCTCCAACACGACATGATGTAACAGGGATACGAAGGGCTTGACAAACGCCTTCAGCTAGCTTGGGATTACTGTTGCCATTTACGACGCGAAGGTTTCCATTGCGGTTCGTAACACCATTCGAGAGGTATTGCTCACAGTATGACATGCGTGTGCAACACCCTCCCCACTTCTAGCCTTTCGTGTTTCTCAATTCTTTTATATATATCAAAAAAAAAAAAAAATGAAAATTCTCTTTCCGCTTACCAGGGCGGAATGCCCCAAGACGCAACACAACAGAATAGGACAGAAAAGAACAGGGTGGCGTGAAGCACGGGAGACACGCAAAAAAAAAAAAAAAAAAAAAACCGCGGCCTCTCTCTCCCTCTCTACAGGGAGAAAAAACAAACATATCCAAGAGGAAGATTCAACCGCATCCTCAGTCACTGTCCTCATGCTTCTCCCACACAGACCGATGAGAGTAAAAACAAAAATGGGTTGCACAATCAAAAGACCACAACGCAGAAAAAGAGCCAAAACAAAACGATGTCAATAAGACCAAGGCCAACTGCGATGCTTAAATCAATGTGTAAGCCCTTTCCTGTAGATGGAGGCGAGGAGTTCGTTTTGCAGCTCCGCGGGGGTGGTGGGTGCTGCTGTGGGTAAGCACCCGTTTTCCCAAAGTGTAAAGGCTCCCTTTAACAAGGGCTCCGCTGACCTTGACTGAAACGACTTCACCATCTCCTTCATGCTTTCAGGATCGAGGGGACCAAAAGAAACGCGTCGATCAACACGACCAGGTCTCAGGAGCGCATCTGGCGACGGCAGACGCGAGGCGTCATTGGCTGTTATAATAAGCAGCCTTCCCTCACTACTTGCGATGCCATCAATGGCGTTTAGTAGCGCGCTCAGCGACACACCAGAATCGCGTCCCTCACCAATCTCCCTGGGAAATTCATTCCGCAACGAGGAATGAACAGAATGTGCCTTGATGGCATTTTCTAGATCCTCAATGACAAGCAGACTTTTTGGTGGCACAGAATTTATAAGCCCAAGAAGTGATGCATCATCCAGGTCCTTGGACTGTAGGGAGAGAAGATAAATAGGGAGAGACAACTCGCTTGCCAATCCAAGAATAAAGCTTGTTTTCCCTGTCCCTGGGACTCCCTCAAAGAGGTATCCACGACGCCACGGGACACCAAGCGATATATACAGTTCCCTAGATCGAAGAAAAAGTTTTGTCTCGTCAACCACCGCAATCGTATCGCGGGGTAGGTAAAGTGTAGACAGTGGTCGCCGAAGCCGTTTCGAGAGGAGCTCCCACCTATTGCCCCAGCCATTTGGCAAGTAAAGGCGAACGGTGCCCTTTGATTGCTCTTCCCAAGAGGCCCGCACCTCCTTCATAAATTCATGCACCACATTCCTATCCCTTGAGAAGAAAACCAACTCCAGTATCTCATCTTCTCGGTCCAGGCGTGAAGATGATTTGTACTGTTTTGAATTGTCCATTGTTCGAGTGATCCAAAGTCGTGTGTTGCCAAATTTCATATAGTGACTCCCAAAACCAGGAACGAATTCACTTCCCGCAACAGACTCATCACGCCTACCCTCTTCTCCTGACATCTCATCACGAATAGAGATAGGCATGAGGGAGATGTTCCTCGCCCGTCTGCCCTGCGGTTGTCGTCCCATCCAATCCAGAATCATAGCAAATTCCTCTCGGGAAGAGCGAACCTCCAGCGTTAGAAAAAACATTTCCCTCATCTTCTTAACAAGATGCTCCTTTTGGGAATTAATGACTTCCCAGAGAGCCGTTAAAATCAAAATCATCAACGCCAATGAAGCGGCTTCACGGTTAAAAAAAGTCCCATGATGGGCACCGCTCGATACTGTGCCTGAATGAGAGCCATCTCCCGTGCCTCCCCCAGCAGAGACACGATTGCCATCCGGCGACAAGCGACGCCCTTTTCGACGGCGTCTTCCTCCTTCCTCTCCGTTTCGCTCTAGTGGCATCGAGGCGCTGCCAGGCGGGGTGTCTCTCTGGCGCCCACTCAAAACGGCAAAAAGACCCGTAGGTGATGTCAACAACGCCTGCGGATCGGGCAGCTCCAACGCGCGGCGAGAGTTCTGCAGCACGCTGCCACAGGAAGAAACATGAAACCGACGTGCAACCCCGGAAGAGAGACGCCGCCACATTATAATTGTTTCCCTCGCTACGTCTCCCTCCTTGTCTCTCAATCACGCGCATGTAAAGAGAGAGGTTCAAAGAAAAGGAAAAAAAAGTATATCTTTACTGAAACATTTTCTTAAACAATATTTTCATTATAACTCTTTTTTGACTACCTTACCCCTCACATTTTGAATTTCGTTTCGACCACCTCCTTTAGTTCTTCCTCACCCAAGCATAAACCTCCCTCCTTATTCTCTCTCACTCACAATCAAGTGCGCGCACACACACATGGAAATCGACCGTTGTTTTAGACCTCGATAATTTCGTACCCATCCTGAAGCTTCGCATGTGGAGAGCCATCGCCACAGTGTGCTATAACAGATCCAACCACCCATGCTGGTTCTCTGTCGACTTCGCAAATTTCTTTTATGTATCGCTCTGCTGTGCAAAGATCTCCAAATGCCACAAGTAACCCCCCGCTGGTTTCTGCTGAATAGCCTTTAAGCAGTTGATATTTATCAGACATAAGTTTCGATGCCTTTAAAGCCCCCTTGTAAATAGGAAGTGCCTCCAACAACAGGCACACTTCTTTCTCCTGCGCCACCGCAAGGTTGTGTGCGTGCCCAAGAATACCAAACCCCGTGACATCCGTAGCGCCATGAGCACCGTGCCTTCGCATCAACCTTGCCGCGTTGCGGTTCAAACGTTTCATACTATCTGTCGCGGCATTGTACAGTTCTTCCACCTCTTCCGTAGTCATTTTCCCCTGGATTGTTTCCAAATAAATGGGTGATGGTCGACGCACCCACTGCTTGAGATTCACAGCAACTTGGTTCCCAAGTGGTTTTGTCAGTACAAGCACGTCACCAATGCAAAGCCCGGTTGGTCTTACCATTTCAAGCTCCGTCACGACACTCGTTGCAACGCCGCCAATAAGAGGCCATGGATTCATGACGGTTTGGCCACCGGTCACGTCGGACCCTGCCAGACGGACTTGATCAACAAAACCCTTCATTATTTCTCGTGTCGATATCTCACGCTCCACCTCATCCATTTCTGTGCTTGCAGCCAACATCATCAGAACGGTATCACAACGATCAATCCCCATGCTATATAAATCAGAAAGGACGTTGGAAGCAGCAATTTGACCCTGTAAGTATGGATCCTCAACACTTGGAAAAAAGAAATCTGTGGTAGACACCATAAACAGGGGAGCTCCACGTTCATTCTTCTGTAAAAGCTGCACAACGCTGCAATCCATACCAACGTCTTTCTGCCCTGGCGTCGTGGAGACTGCACGAAGCAGAGCCAAAAGTTTGGGCTGCGGCAGTTTGCAGCTACAGCCCTTGAGACGTGTGTAATCGGTGAGCACAAACTCCGGTGGAAGGCCAACGTCAGTGGGATTGAAACGGGGCACTTTTGCTTCATTTTCATGGGACATTTTTTTGTTCATATTCCTTTTCTTCTACCCGACTGTTCTCGCTGGTGTGTTGCGTCTCAATTCCAACAAAGAAGAAGAGAGAGAAAGAGAGGGAAAACAAATGAAGACACCCCGCAAAAGTTCCAAAAAGAAAAGCTAAATGAATATTTATCACAAAGAAGAAGTCCGCAACCAAAAAAAAAAAAAAAAAAAAAAAAAACAGAATTTAGTTTGAGAAGTGTTCAGTCCTTTAGCAGGGCCTCCATGCAAGCCACCCATTGACCTCCGCCTTCGAATAGAAAAAAATCAGAGTTCATCCAAGAATGCCTGCACATCCTCGTCAAGTTGTTCCTCGCGCTCCCGCTTCTCTCCAGGTCTCGGCGCCCCACCATTATCCTTCTCAACAGAAGATACCCACGTGCGCGGATCATACCTACCCTCTATCTGAGCCATACGTCTCCTATTGTTCTCCCGGAACTCTTGCGCCTCGGGATCGTCGGATAAAATCCACTCAATGCGTTCCATCGCGTGTTGCAAGGCCTGCTCGTTAGGAGCCGTTATACGAGCATGCGGCTCCTCAAGCGCGATGCGTGCGGCGTTGGTACTGGTGTCCTTGAGTGTATTTGTAATGCCGCGCCCCGCAAGCACAATCTTGCACTTTGTTGTCTGTTCCAGCTCTTGGTGTACCAAGCCACGGGCGCCCAAAATGGCACCATAGGCACCATTGTCCATCTCCTCCTGTGAGAAGTAGCGCTTACGCACAATCTCCTTTGGTGCCGCCGGATGCGGTCCCATTTCGGCGTTTTGTCGGAGAATATTTGTCAGCTCATCCATCGCCTTTCGTCGCTTCTCTGCAACAATCTCGTCTGGTGTATTTGTTCGCTGTCCATCGCTGTTGTATTCCGGCTCCACAGGAATGTTTAGAAAATAATCCTCGCAGCGCTTCGTCTCAATGAAGCGATTGAGATCAATGGCGAGCACACGGAGAAGGAATGCCCTGAGGAATTGCCCCTCGTCGTAAAGAAGCAACTCTGGAGGAATGTAGTTGGGAATGAGCAGATTTGTGTACCGCTCTTTGCTCCAGCGCGAAGGCCTCGGTTTCGCCTCCATTCTTATTCTTAACAACTCGGCTCCAGAGATAAAAAAAACGCGCCAAGAAAACAATGGCACAACAATAAAACACGAGAAATATATATATATAAAGAGATCGAAAAATACAAAGTCAGAAATCATTTAAAAAAAAAAAAAAAAGGCAAAAACTCGGCCCGCACGACTGTTCCAAAAAAAAAAAAACCCTCTTTTCCCAATTAATTCTGCAGGACGAAAGCTGGATGTGTTTTTTTTTGTTTTTTTGATCCTCTTCTCCAGTCACTTTTTTGTGAAGTACACCGCGTTACCATCAACTGATTGAATTTGCAGCGACTCATGCAAACCTCCCAGCGCCCGTGATTGAATAAACTCATCCACCGCTTTTCGGCATCCATCCCAGTAGTTGTAATCATCCACCTGCACCACGCCTCCCTTTTTTACCACCGGCCACGCAAGTTCCAGGGCACACTTTGTTGACTCGTACCAATCCGCATCTAAATGCATCATAGCAATCCCCTCAGCGTGAATCTCCTTCACAACATCGGGCATGGTTTCCTGAAACATGCCTGGAACAACAACTAATTGTTTTTCCACATCAAAGTTTTTGGCGAGACGTCGAACATTATCTTGAAGGGCACTGCACGTCCCACTCCCCCAAGAAGTTGCTCCCGCAGGGGTACGGAGATCTTTCAAGATGTCAGACGTCGTGGGATCAGGCATACCATCAAAAGTATCCAAGGCGTATACCCTTCGTGAATGCCCACCGTAGTGTGCCGCCACTACTGCGAGCAGCACCACCGATCCCCCTCCAGCAACGCCGCATTCCATAAGAACACCCTTCTGATCTCTACAGCATACCTCTTTTGCCAAGCGATACAAACCATAAAGCCGTGTCCATGTAAGCATTGTGTGATCCAAAAGAGCATCACAAAGTAGAGCAAAGAGGGGTTCACGCTTAGTGACCTCCGCAGGAGGGAGAAGGGACGAACGAACCCTACCATTGATGTCGTACAATAGCATGCGAGCCGCGGTATTCTCAGGAAAGTAGCGCAACTCTTCTAGAAGAGCCTGTCGAGCGTGCAACGCATCATGCTCGCCTAACAAAAAACACAAGGCACGACAGTAGTCTACATCCTTGGCATTTTTCCGCAGACGCTTCGTTTCGTTCAGTTCCAAGAGAATCTCCTCGTGTTTCCCTGCTTTGATGGCAGCCATCACCCCGGCAACATTGCGGTGCCAGACAGACCTGCAAAACATTTTGCGCTTTATCTTCTTCACCACCGCAGCCCACTTCCCAAGAAGAAACCATCACAAACAACAACAACAAAAAAAAAACCCAAACAACGGAAATCAACAACAACAACAGAGAAAAATTAAATGACAGCGGAAGCCACGCCTCAAATGACCCCACCACAAATCCATAGATATCGCGGTTGAAATATTCAAAAACTGGATGAAAAAAAAAAAAAAAAAAAAAGATGGGTCGAGGGGACTATTGCAATTTTCTAACGCACTTGCATCACCGACCATCAAGAAGAGATACATATAAACATGTTTCTTCTTGTTCTACTCATATAACAAGCAAAATAAAAAACTCGAAATGACTGTAGAATTACCATAAAATAAAATTAGACAAGGACGCGCATGAAGATAAAGAGTGAAGAGAAGACGGGGGGACACGCAGAAGAAAAAAAAGAAGGCAAAATAAATCCCTTTTGTTTCGATTTCAAAAGTAGCCTACGCGTGCCTCCGAGGCTGAATCATCAGTGTGCAACTTGTCAAAAGACCCAATTCCCGCAGAGTCTTCGTGTCATCCGTGTATGTTACAGAAGGAAAGGACAAACGCACATCATATGCAGCTTTGAATCCCGGAACGGCTAACTGAAGTTCCCGCCGAAGATCTGCTATAGTGTTTTCTGGTGCCAAATGTAATGTAACCTTTTCTCCAGATGGAAATCGCACTAACACCGCAACGAGTCCCTTGATGCGATTTGGCGCTACAGCCGCTCCACCGCTCTTAAATCCAGTTTCTTCCATCTCTCCTACCAATTTTCTTTCAGCTTCAGAAACATGTCTCAAGGTGCCATTTCCGGTGGGACCACCAACAATTTGTGCAATCGCTTCTCGTAAATGGACGATCCGACCACTTCCTGTGATGCGGGTAGCCGGCAATCGTTTCAAAAACTCCTCTCGGGATACAGGCTGGCAGCTCTTACCTTCCTGTAAACTCCGAAGGTCCCTCACTTTACCAACACTCTTGTCACCAGCCGTACTCTTGGAGAAACAAACGGAGGTTTGGTCAATAATTTCAATGGGGAATCCGTCAGGAAATCGTTGCTTAAATTCATACGGATAAAAACCATCCGCAAGATCATTTAACACGGCGTCACATAATGGCCACCCAAATGGTCGAAAGGGGCCACCGTTAACACAAATACCATCTTGATACACAACAATACGCACCAGTTCATGCTCCTTTATCCCACCTTGCTTACCATTTGTGAAAACACCTCGAGAACCCACATGGTCCGAAAGAATCTTTGCATTTCTTTTGAGAATCTCCAAGGAAAAAGGTAAAGTAGAGGTATCAGTTGTTGTACAGGGGACCATCTTGCCTTCTGTGGTATCATTCTGCATACCTTTTTCACTGATTGGGCTTGTAATTGGCACCGGAATAGAAGAGAGCATTGGTGTCTTGTCCTCATAATCTCCCTCATACATTTCAAACGGCCGCGAAGTGGCAGTTATTGGTGACGGAGAATCCTTTCTTTTGGCATTGTCTGCGATCCCGTACACTCGCGAATTGGCACCTTTGTTTTTCGCCTTCTCTCTCCCTTTGTCCCCCACCCACTGCAGTCCATAGTCACTCAGAAAATTCCGCATCTCTCCCACTAGTTTTTCCAACTCTTCCTTATCGTCGTAGATCTCCACAATCATCGCCTCTACCTCTTCTCGCCTTGCCTTTTCATTTTTGTATTTTGCCTCTACGCACAAGAGTTTCTCGGTCTTCTCTTTTAATTCCATACGGTAGGCATTTTGTTGCGCCTCTAGAGTTTTCAGTCTTTTTGCCATGGCGCCTAAAAGATCTCCGTCGCCACTACAAACCTGATCGCGAAGGGTTGCCGGGTAGTTCCCTTCTTGGTTCGGCTGCTTGAACGGCACCACCCATTTGCTGGGCGACCGGCGATCATCGCGCGCAGGTGCGACGTCTCCGGTGATGTTGCGGACAACTTTTCGGCGCAACTCGCCGTCAAGAGCATCGGGCCTGAGGATGTTTGAAAGCGGCTGCGTCGTTGGAAGCCTGAACTTCAGCAAGGGCAATTCCACTTTCTTGTCGTCGCCCCCCATCTTCACATCCATCGACAGCCAAACCCACAATTGCGCCGTTGCCGAAGACACCAATAAAAAAAAAAAAGACACGGAAGCAACAGCACTAATCCCGCCTTCTCAAGAACCTAAAAAAAAGAAAAAAAAAAGTCAACAACAACAACAACAGTGAAACTCCATCCCCCCCCAAAAAAACGTGCGGGCCACCCACCCAAAAAAAAGGCAAAAAAAAACCCACTATCAAAAACAACAGCGCACTTTGTGTGTTATTTCAAACGACGATGCAAGGGATGGGATTCACCCCAAGACGTTCCATCTTTTGCTCCCATTCGCATACAACCGGAGATAATAAAACAATTTCATACAGGCACGACTGGCGCACCTCTGTGACAGTCCACTCCTGCAACGGGCTGCTTCCTCGCCCTCGCCGACAGTATAAACGAACCACAGTCTCCCACATTTCCCTTCCTGCTTCTACCCGCGTGTCTTCTTTTCTTTTTGTTTCCCCTTCAGCCGACGCATTCACCCGCCCCGTAACACAAACTCGATCGGTTGGATAAGTGAGCCCCCAGGCCCTTCGATTTGCATCCCAGTACGGCTGTGTTATGTGTTTTTTGTACTTTCCAATGACAGAAGTCCACTTGTCCAATGTGTTTCCGCGTCCCATCTTTTCGCCACTTCCACGGTATCGTTGCACCAATTTTTTAACGACCCGTGGCAATTCTGACGGGGAGACGTCATAGAGGGCTGCCACAGCAGTCCGGTTCACCTTTCGAATTAGACCATGCGGACAAAACAAGTACCATTCAGAGACCCCAGTAAGCGTCCCTTCGCCATCACCAAACACGCAGCCGTCCCTGTGGGTTAAGTCCAGCAGCCATTTCCAGATGGCCGCCCGCACCCGCCCCTGGTGAAACTTCATGTAACTTTTCTCAAGTGAGGCCACCATCTCTTGGGTTTGTGAACGGGGCAAGCGACAGTGCAACATTTGTCCTCCTTTTTCCTCCACGTCCGGTGAGTCACTGCCAAACACATTTCTTTCCACCACCGTCCAGTGGGAGGAAAGCTGTACAAGATAAGAGGGGGTTTGAAGGAATGCGCCGTCAGGTGCCTTCCGAAGTGCTTCAGCCGCCTGATCCTCCAAAACAACCACAGTGAACGAGTTGAGCCGCGTTGCAGCAGCAAAATAGAACGGAAAAAACAACTGGAACATGATAAAAAAACAAGCCAAAGGAAGAAATGACACCATTATTCGAGCGTCCCTCACCCGCCACACGTATTTCCTTTCTTCCCGCCTTACTTTTTTTATAAACGCAAAAAAAAAAAAAAAAAAGAATGGATGCAAATCGCCGAAAATAAATGCGCGCGGCATGGAAGGAAAGAAGAAGGAAGCATTTCAATGAAATGCTGGACGCGGTACTGCGGCTCCAGCTGCACTGAGGCAAGATGTAAGTATAGAAATGAAAAAAAACAAAAACAAAAACAAAAAAAAAAACATGGAGGCGAGCACAAACAGTTCAAATAAATAAAAAAAAAAAGTCAAATTTGGCAATTTACATTTTCCACGCGCACCACATCGCCAATTACATTTTACCAACAAAAACAAAAAAAAACAAAAAAAAAAAAAGATACATTTGCTTCATTTCCATTAAATCTCATCATATCCAAGCGTTATTTACATTTCAATGAGGGCATCTCAGCGTTTTGTCGTTCTGCCCATCAGCCCTTTCATCCACGCAGCGCACGAAATACCGCCGCTCCCGTCTCACTGTGCGTGTTTTGGGGCTAAAGGAGCAGAATAATCTTATGGGCCGCTGGCCGAATCCTGCAGTTTGTCAATAATATAAACCAAACAAGATAAGAAATGGATAAATGGAATAAGAGTGGGGATTCACCGCACCATCAAAGTCTAAAACCAAGTAAAAATATATTTACGTATATATATATATATATTACGGTAGTCATGACCGTGATCCGCTCACTCCATTCGGATTGGATACACAAATATAAATTATATATTATTTATTTATTACTTAAGAAGTGGAAGACTTTGGGGTCCTCCAGCCAAAAGAACCCGCCGCGATGCGGGAATCAAAAAAAAGGTTGATGGCAAAATAAAAATAAAAACTAAAATAATTAGAAGTCGTCTAGACGTTATTATTCCCTTGATTCCTTGAATCGCGGTCAACCAAAAAATCATAAATTAGGGGAAAATGGTCGTACAGAGTTCGCTTCATCAGGATATAAATATATATTAAATTAGATAGCCAGCTTGCCCCGCGATTATTCACTTCACAAGCTCCTTAAAAAAAAAAAAAAAAAACTCCTCAAAGCACAGTAATTAATTTTTAAAAATTATATTTGATTTTTCTGGGTGTCGCAACCCACCAACTCCACTGGTCACAAAAGAACTGACAAGCCCCAGAGCCCAAGCAAAGGCAACCATAACACTCCAACTAGCGGCCCAGTTAAAGAAACGTCACCAATATCCTGCCCCTTTGGTGGTTTCGCAAGACCTTGCGCGGACGGGTATAAATCTTTTTTCTTGTCTGACATTGGTGCATCGTGTGACGCCGTTCCTTTCCCCGAAGACGAACTCGTTTCTCTATCAACAGACACGTCCTGGGGAGGACGCGTCGCCTCTTTGGGAGAAGCAGTCTTTGAAGGCGGTTGCGCCTCTTTCTTCGTCTTCTCCATTGCTTCAACCTCAGTGGCACTGAAGCAGTGATCGTACCAAAGTACGTTCGTCACTGTCACATGGTTCTGTTCCTCTTTTTGGCCAGCCTGAATATTTCCAAAGAAGATATTTAAGACACTTTCACGTGACGCCGACGGTGTATCCTCATCGGGGTGAGTCGGAGCAGTGATCTCTTCTTCCAAGGTGAATGAAGGGCCTCCCTCCAAACTCCCCACACGTTGCCCATCAACGTAAGCCGAGCCTTCGCCTTTGTGCACCGTAATTACCACTCGGTAGGCTTTCCCCAGTTCCCAGGCAATTTTTTGTGGACCCTCTTCTTCTTTCTCCCCCATCTTCCAGCGCATCTGGTTGTCGTAAAAGAGCGTTAGACTTCTCTTGGAAATAATGTTCAAGCCAACCAGCGGGGTGATTCCTTGTGGAATCTTCTTGATGGTCACCGTCGCCACAAGAGTGAGTTCGTAATAACAATAAAAGCCCCTTACCCCAGCTAGCTTCGAATATTTTCCGCAAAGCAACCATACAATATTTGCGCCGCTCCCTGTCAGCTCAAAGCCATACTGAACCTTCTTTACTTCCCCGAAAACCCTGGCATCCACACCAAGGTACTCGTCATTCCAATGAGTGGCGTTGCCATTGTCAGAGAAAAAACCAACAAGCCCAATAGTTGGCAAATGACCGACGCAGACAGCACCTTCTGGTGCGCTCTTCCTAGCACTGGAGCTGCAAAGCGTTGAGACCCTTTCATCCACACTTTTCCAAGTTTGCAGCAGGGTCTTGATCCGCTGCATCTGCTCCGTGAGGTGCGTCAAAACAAGACTGTTCGAGCCTGTATTCACGCCATCCTTCGCGTAAAGGGCAAACAACTCACCCCTTGTATATAGCAAGGTGCTGAAGGTGTTGCTGATCGAAACTTCCACGGATATTGGCCCCACTTCATGAACTCGACTCCCGTCAGCGAGCCACAGATGAATTCTTCCGCGTGTTTTTTCCTTACGCAGCGGAATTGAAGTGTATAATATCACACTCTTTGTTTCGATGTTAGCAGTAATGAGGTCGTCAGAAGCACTGAAATCATCGAGCGCAGCCGCGTACTTCAAAAGATGGAAGGATGAGCGGACAGCACTCTTCCATGTCTTCCCCATGTCACTGGATTCGTAGACACTTCGCCCCCAATAGCTATATGCCTCAAACATGAGGACTTTCCCCTCCCACTCGAGGAGAATGGCATCTTTGCAATCCTCAGCAACAGCAGCCTTAGCAGGAAATTCCCAATTACTCCCATTGTCCTCGGAATAGATGACTGTGCAGATAGTTCGGTCTCCATAATCTAAACTGCTGGTTGCCACAAGAGGGAAGGCAAGAATCCTCTTTTCCCCAATCAAAATGCCTCTGGCCCCATGAGCACCATCCAGCTTCCTCCAATAATTCGCAGTCATCTGTGCTTCGAACTTTGTCTTCAAAGAGAGGGGCTCCGTCCATGAGACGTGTTTCCCTTTTCCGGTCCCCTTAACTTCACCAACAATTAACTCAGGATCCACTTCTGAGTTATACAATGAAGTGTATGAGGTTTCATTGCCGAAGTTGTTCTTTGACACAATAAGAAATATTTTATCATCCTTCGCCACAGCCTTGGTATCGTACAGCGAGGTAAAATGGCGCTCTTGTCCTCCTCGTTTAACCACAACCGCTGCACTCCAATCACCTTCATCCCCTACAGTGGGTTTTGCAAAATTGTTGTTGTCTCCATACATAGCGTGCCTTGACCAAGTGTCAGCATCACCATAATTCGAATAGGTGCTTTGGTAGTTAGCCTTTGCAATGACAACCATCAAACCATCCACATCAACAAGTGAATGGCCGTAGAATGACTTGACGGTTTCACCTGAAATGGGACTTTTATTCTTTTCTTCATCGGACAATGATGTTTTTCCTGGTGTAAAAAGTTCAACACTCTCTGACACACTTTCCTCGGCGCGAGCAGCTCCGCTGCCAAAGCACAACAGCAATAAGAGAATTGGTAGCGCCGTGGAAGTAAGTGCATGCCTAAACATGTTGTTCATCTCAAATCCTTCAAAGCAGACAGTGGCGATTAGCGCTTAGTCTCGGTTTTTTTATTTCTGCGCTTTCTTAAAAAACCGAAATGGAGAAAATCAAGAGTGGCAAAGTATTAGAAATTCTAATGGGAAACACAGCAGATCACTCACGCAAAAAGCCGGACAAACACACACACTCTCTCCAGGCAGCCCATATCATGTGGCATCACCGCACGGCAGCCTCATCGTGATGGGCAGCCCTGAAGCGGGGATGCGAAGAGTAATCCGGACGAACCTCCTTTCATCGTCGTTCTCTCGAGGTGCTCGGCTACAGGCGCGCCGGCGGTGCAATGATTATGACCGTCTCTTCCGCACTGCACCTCCTGCCACCCCATTGCGTTAAATTCGCCGTGTTCGCCGTTGCTCTCTCCACCGCCCCATGACCACGCCGGATCGGAGCGTCGCCAAAAGCTGCCCCAAAAGCCAACACACCGGACCCATGGTGCGTTCTGTGACCCTCCGCAGCACCTCCCAGGGGATGCTGGCGACAAAGTATACGCACGTGCGCTACGACCCGTCCCTCCGTGGCTATGGGATCTGGCTCCAACCACTTTTTGTTGTTGTTGTTTCTCGTGTTTTCTCAAATAAATTCGACGACCCGCACGCCGGCCCCCATCGTCGAGCACGTCCGTCCTGCTGAGTGGAGACGTGAAGGAGAGCCCCGGCCCCCGGAGAGGCAGCTGCAGCGGAGGGCGTGAAACACGACCCTGTCACGCCTCCGCCCCGGAATAGCGCCGTGGCTCATTAATCCATTGCTGCCGATAATCAGCACAATAACAAAACCATAAATCAACCAACCAAATAATCGATAAATAATGAGAAATGAGGAGGCGCCTGCCACCAGCATCGAAGTTACGTCGCATCTTCGAGGAGCTTCGTGCCTTCTCGCCGCGCAGAGGCACTGTTGGGGGGCAGAGCCTTTCCACCCCGAGAAGAAACTGCGCCAACCCTTTCGTGAGGCACAGCTTCCCCACTTCCCAAGTGTCCGCCTCATGTTTTGTCTAATTGCCGGCAGCGCCGGGCAGCGGAGTGGATGCGGACTTGTTTCATTGCACAACTCACGTTCGCCGGTTTTCACGATGTCTGGTTGATGCCCGTGGCGTGCCGTGCGGTGGTGGGTCAGTCCGGCATTGCTTTAGTGCTAAAAGCCACATGTTGGGCAGCGAAACTCCACCAGTGGTGATCCCATCGGGGTCTCGTCGGCGGGCGAATTGCGTTTGGCACCCGTTCCCGCGCGCCGCCAGCCGCCAACAATTCCCCCGCCCCCAAAGCAGTAAACCGCTCCATCCGTGCATGGACGCGTCTGTCGCCAACATGGCAGGAGCTGGCGAGGCTGCCCCAAGGCAAACGAGCTCCTTCTCCGGCAATTTGCGGGGTCGCTCCCGCCCCACTTTCGGTGCGTATGGCGGCACGTCTGCGGGATCGTGAGGACACGACGCTCAGGGACGCAATATGTTGAAAAAACAAGAGCTAATGTCAAAAGAGGGAATCCCCCGCACCGCCGCGCAGCATCATACGGAGGCCACACCATCCACACCCTCAGCTGCAGGCGTTCGGAGAAACGCGGCCTCCCTCATCCTCGTCTTCGCATCGTGCCTCAAGGCGGCGCTCTTCGTCTCGCGGCTTAAGGATACACCAATAGACTCACACCACTTGGAAAGGGCCTCCTGTTCTCCCGTTGGCGCCACTTCTTGGCCACACATTGGCCCCGCCGAACCCCGCTCCTCCGCAGCCCGCTGGTTCGGATACTGC
>NW_001849514.1:28812-33367 GCF_000209065.1 Trypanosoma cruzi
AGATTCCCCGCTTGGGCCCCTGTGTGACCCGTGGGCCGAGTAACAGCTCTAATCCCCCTTGGCACGTCATGAATCTGCATGATCTTCCGATTGCCTCTGCCGTATGGGAAGCATTCCAACTTCCCGCGGCAGAAGTGGTGGAGATTTGTGACGGGCCTGGCTGAGCGCTGATGGTCGCCAAGTTGCCGTCCCAGTGAGGGCCATGAGCAACCTTTGCATCGGCGCCAATCGGATGCGCACCGCACGGAACTGCACGTGGGCATCTGAGCTGCATGCCAATATTTTTTAGCCTCCAACTGAGCCCGGGCGCACTCATATGAGCCAGTGCAGCGCCAACTGCCTTCCTTCAAGTGCCGCCCAATTGCTCCAAACAGTGGTGTGCTTCTTCCTCTTCAGAGAGGCTCGAATGGACTCAGGGTTCCTCGGCACGGTGATGGCAGCGACAGAGTGTCGCAACAAAGCGCAATTCATTCCTTTGTATTGGCCCCGCCTTGCAAAGAGTTGGCTGCCCGCTAATGGTGAGAACGCCGCCCACGTGGTGGCTCAATGGTGGGTTATTCGCTGGGCAAAGAGAAAGTCAAGAAAGTGCCGTTGGACCACTCCGCCTCAGAATGTGGTCGTGGGCATCTCGTGGACGCCGTCCAATCCATGAGTCCGCCCATAAATTTCTCCCTCAATAAATATGCTCCGCCCCAAGCCTCACTACGATAGATAGGGGAGAATATTCGCCTGGACCGCTGGACGAATCCTAAAATTATCTAAAGAGAACAAGCAAGAGAGGGAAAAGGGGTAAATGGAGAGGCAGTGGCTTTGCCACACCCTCAATGTTTGCTCAAAGTAGATACATGTGTTTTCTAAAGGCCGCTCTCGTGACACGGTGCAGTCTATTCAGATGGATGATGTTTATTCATTACGAAGTGGAAGACTATGAGTTCCTCCAGCCACAAGGCCCCGCCGCGATTTGGTAATCAAAGGAGGATGGGTGAGAAAGAGAAAAGCAAATGAAAGGACATTCGTCTTGCCGTTATCAGTTCCTCGACTCCCTCCATCGCGGTGTTTTATTGCTTCCAAAAGATGGGCAATTATCGGAAATAAATATATTCGCTTCATCAGGAGGATACATTAATGTTGGCAACAAGCCTTCCTCGCGATCATTCTCTCTACAAGCTACTAGAAGAAGACATTATTACCAGGTGTTCCTCTAAACACACCTCCGCCCACAAAATTCCTCTCACAGCCCTTTAAAAAAAAAAAAAAGAACGAAAAATGACAACCAAATTCAAAAAACAAAAACAAAAAATAATCTTCTTTGCCGCTGGCCGGATCCCGAAATTTCCTATAGAAACCAAACAAGGTAGGGAAAAAAGGGTTTATCGCAGAGGTAGTTAATTGCCTCACTGTTTTCTTTTTATCCAATAAATAAATCCAATTGACCGTTCGCATGGTCTTTTGTCCTCAGAATCGGAAAGATAATTACTTACGAAGTGGCAGACTTTAGGGTCTTCCGAGCACAAGGCCCCGTCGCGACGTGGGAATCAAAAGAAGGTGAGTGGAATGGCAAAACAAGAATAAAATTGCCTATTCGCTGTCTGCTCCCTGTTCCACCTAAAGTTGTGTTCTTTTCACGTTCATAAGACAGAAAGGTATCATAAAGAAGTGAATTCTTTATTATCGGGATTTAAAATTAATTGAGTTAGCCAGCTTCCCGCAATTCTTCTCTTCACAAGCTCCTAGTAAAATAAGAAAAAAAGGGATTGTGCCCCAACAATACAAATGACTTCTTTTTTCTAAATGCTGCTTCACACGCGCACTAATTCTTTTGCGTTCTTGACGCACAAACCAGTTCGATTTGGAAAGGTTTTTATTCGACCCAACGTAAATAGCAGAGAAAAAATAGAGGCCCCTTTTGGCCGCACACAAATGCACCTCTTTTCAATTGGAGTTATGTGCACCGAGAAGGAATTTAAAAAAGATCAAAAAGAAGAAGTAAAACTACCCACCAAAAACTGGCACATTTACAATTGAACGGTTACAAAACGCGTTTCCTAGGAAATCATTGACACATTGACACAAAAATAAGGACCAGTAAAATCAATGGGATTGATGGAAAAGCTGACAGCAAACTGCTCACGCCTCCACCTCCCCTGCATGCATCGATGACAGTGCATACATCGTCGTACTTTGGACACAAAATCCTCCCTTCCGTGAAAAACGCAGTTGGTGTAATACTGCTGCCCTCTGGGCATTTGTGCCACGTATCGTCTCCAAGGTACCGCACGCTCACCTCGCCCTTTTCACACGACACCTCAGCGCACACGTCACCAGTAAACCCCGTGGAATCGGCAAGTCCATCCCCTTTCAAGCACTTTGATTTCGAGCCAACGCGGCTCCCACGCATAACGGTTGCGTTCCCATTACTGCATCTAGTTTTGATATTCGGTCGAATGTAAGGGCAGAAGTCCATTAAGGTGTTGAGGGCACCGCCAAGTTTGGGATCCGAAAAGTACTGAAATTGTGGGGGAAGAGGAGCGTCGTAGAGATAGATTGTACAGCGCCCCAGCGCCAGGCGATCCGATGTGCATGAAAGGAGACTACTTTTAACGGTGCAAAACATCTCCCGATACTGGGTGACGCCATTCACCACGCATTTCTCCGTCAGCAGCGCGCAGCCGGAGTTGTTGCCCCATGACAT
The DNA here is from genome assembly GCF_000209065.1 of Trypanosoma cruzi. Taxonomy (NCBI): domain Eukaryota; phylum Euglenozoa; class Kinetoplastea; order Trypanosomatida; family Trypanosomatidae; genus Trypanosoma; species Trypanosoma cruzi. Next base: position 31,505 of record NW_001849514.1, read on the forward strand.
CGGTTCCTCCTTTCCCCAATTTGCCATGTAAAACCCGGTGTCCTCAAAAGCAGCCATTGTCAACGCCGTGTAGTATCCGATGCCGGGAATACCAGCCATCAACTCGTCCTTTGCGTTGCGTCTCTTCCAATGCGACGATGCTGTCCTTTCCCCACCCTCGTCCTCCAGCTCCATGCCGGTAGCACTCATGCAGTTGTAGTGCTCACGAGTCTTCTCCACCGTCTTGGGTGACGACACCTGAAGCACCTTTGCCTTGCCACGTACACCCTCAAACTCTTTTATTATATTGAGTTTTTCCATTATCCCCATGACAAACCCAAGAGCGTGTGCAATCTCATGTACCACAATACGAACACTGTACTCCGAATCAGTGACAGAGCTCGGGCCATAATTCACCACACCGATAACAGGACGCCCATCCGGTAATTCAGAGCAAAAATTAGCCCATGCAAGAGTGGAACCCCTTGTCGGGCCAGCGGAGAGATACAATAGCATGTCCGCACCGCTCACACCCTCTGTGTGGTGGGATCTGGGTATTGTAAACTCGGCGCATGTACCTGACGAGTACCTTGGTACAATAAGGTAGCCCGTGAGAGGCTTAACAAGGAGACGATCCGTATGCATTTTAAGTGCTCGGGGAAGAAGGGATTTTAATACGATAGACTTTTTTTCCTCCGTTAAAATATCCTTTTTCTTACACTCAACAGTTCCCCCAATAAAGTCTGGACGAATCTGCCCCTCAGCGGTGCAGTATTTTAAGGGATTGTTCAGATCCTCCGTGAAGACTTTAAAGCGGATGGGCGCCCAATCGGGATCCGAGGCAGTCATCGCCCGCAACATGCCACCTCCCCGAGTTGGCAGCTCTAGCACGACCGCTGTCGTCCGGGGGCCAACCTTGTTTTCAATTTCATCGGAGATGCAGTGATGCTCAGCGACGGCAACAGATCCAGAGACGCAGCAGAGCAGCAGCACCTGGAATAGCAGAGTCTGACACATTCTTGGGTGTGTTTTCTCTTCTGGGCCTTTCACAGGAGACTTTAGCTGCTTGTATGCTTGTCAATTGGATTACCTTGAGAGAAGAAATGAATGGACTGAGTAGCTGGTGCAGTCTCAATAAAATACGGCATCACTGAGTCATGGTAACTGCTGAAATACACATTGAATACGATATTACAAAGTTATCTCGGCTTCTTTTCCACAATAAATAAGAATAATTCGTGAACGCTCGTCCATTTGTTTCACTGCGATTGACTAGAAAATTCACTCCGGTCCATTGATGGCATTCCGCCTCTTCACTTTTTTCCCGTTCTTGACATTTTCTTCGGTCTTTCCCCTAATCTTACCAATACTTCTAGCCACACGATGCCGTCTGAGTGCCGAAGAGGTGATCGAGCAGCGAAAAGAGTTTCCTGCTATGAGGCAACTGCCATTGAGAGAACTTTCCGAGGCAAAGGTCCTGTTCAATGCTCAGTCGTTGGCGCGCAGCCAAGGTGCCTGGACATTCTGGAAGCAGATGGTGCAAGGTCTCCTGCGGGCCATTGGCATGCTTGTGGAGGTTGGCTGATCCTGCGGTAGCAGAGATCGCCTCCTGGCACTTCTGTTTAGATGTCGAGTGGCGTCTGGGTTGTGTGCGCAGCGAATTCTGTGCTGTGCAGTGCTTCTCCGTGTGGGGAAAACCATGTCACAGAAATCGCATTTGAGCTCGGGAAGCGGTGGAGGATTTTTCGGATGAAATGACCGACAGTGACTGACAAGATCCGAGAATCCCGCCAATATAGAATCACAGTACGGAGATTTCTCCTTCCGACGCCGTGTGATGGTCCGTCTCCTTACTGGAGAGACGTCTTCATCCCTTGCCGAGGG
>NW_001849514.1:33467-43319 GCF_000209065.1 Trypanosoma cruzi
AAGGTGACCCAAGACGCATCCAGGAGCTGTGGCCAGGCGTTGCACACATTATGCATTCCAATACGCCGTCAAATGGTGCGACCGCGTTCCTCCGTACGAGTCCCCGCCTCCCACAGATTCCCCGCTTGGGCCCCTGTGTGCCCCGTGGGCCGAGTAACAGCTCTAATCCCCCTGGCACGTCATGAATCTGCATGATCTTCCGATTGCCTCTGCCGTATGGGAAGCATTCCAACTTCCCGCGGCAGAAGTGGTGGAGACTTGTGACGGGCCTGGCTGAGCGCTGATGGTCGCCAAGTTGCCGTCCCAGTGAGGGCCATGAGCAACCTTTGCATCGGCGCCAATCGGATGCGCACCGCACGGAACTGCACGTGGGCATCTGAGCTGCACACCAATATTTTTTAGCCTCCAACTGAGCCCGGGCGCACTCATATGAGCCAGTGCAGCGCCAACTGCCTTCCTTCAAGTGCCGCCCAATTGCTCCAAACAGTGGTGTGCTTCTTCCTCTTCAGAGAGGCTCGAATGGACTCAGGGTTCCTCGGCACGGTGATGGCAGCGACAGAGTGTCGCAACAAAGCGCAATTCATTCCTTTGTATTGGCCCCGCCTTGCAAAGAGTTGGCTGCCCGCTAATGGTGAGAACGCCGCCCACGTGGTGGCTCAATGGCGGGTTATTCGCTGGGCAAAAAGAAAGTCAAGAAAGTGCCGTTGGACCACTCCGCCTCAGAATGTGGTCGTGGGCATCTCGTGGACGCCGTCCAATCTATCAGTCATCCTATCAACTCAATTCCCTCTCAAAATTAACGCCTTGTCACAAGCTGCATTGCATTGTAAATTTTTGGGAAATAAATTATTGTTGTCTGTCGTTTTCATCAGACACGGGACAGCTGGAACTTTTATCTTGCAAGCTTTCAGAAACAACAGACAAAAAGAAATTACTTTTAATTTGATTAAAAAAAAAATTAATGAAAAAAAGTTCTAGCAATTTGAGCGTTCTTCCACCACCCACCCCGCTTTACTGCGTCCCAACAGTTAAATCCTTCTTTTTTTATTGTTTTTGTGTTTTCCCAAATAAGTTCGATTGCTCACACTGCGTTAACACCCACCCCCAGGTCCCATTGCGTTATAACTGTATCCCAGCAGGACGCGGCTGGCCCAGGCGCTGTTTGATGCCGCCAGCCCTGTGCCCACAAAAAAAAAAATAAAAAAATAAAAAAAAATAAAAATAAAATCCTGTGAGGGAATTATTGCCGTCTCCTGGCTTACTCCGATAATACAGGGTGATCGACCGTGACACCACGGTGAGGGATCAGACCATAAGATCACCAGGACACCTTTTTTTTTCTTGGTCAAAAGAAGTGCATATTTGAAGAAAAAAAAAAGAAAAAAGGGAAGGGGGGATGAGCATTTACTCACCAATTGAAGCCTTCTTTGACAACCGCAACAATACTTTCCGCAATGGACATACATGCTGTAGCGGAAGGGCTAGGTGCATTACGTAAATTGAGAATAAGTGGGTTATTTTGACCCTTTGTAGATGATCCGTCTGTGTTCGCATTCTCCACCACCTCAATGACTTTTTTTGGTTTCAAAGTTGCGGAGAGGACAGTGCGAGGCCGAGATAACTCAATGCAAAGATCCGACTCCAGAGCCCCGTTTTCTGCAATTGCCAAACCCATCACACCACAGAAACTCTCCTCCACGTCCGAGTCTTTAAGTGAAGGTACCAGCTTACGAGCCTCGTGGAGGAAAACCGTGCGACTGGCGTCGACGCAAAACGTCCGAATTACAGTGTCAAAATGCTTTACAAAATTTACCCAGCCGCCTCGGCTCGTAACCGAATGCCAGCAGTACTCGGCATCAAACCAATACGGCGAATACCCATAGCGATGTGTTGCCACAGCAGACCCGGGACCAACAATGACCTGCCGCCCACGTCGTTCATCCACCGTTGGTGTGAAGTGAACGCCGACGCTGAGTCCCCTCGTCTCATCCGGAGCGGGATAGACGTTCATTTTGACGAGGTCGCGTGCCTCTGGCTTTAACTGGTAATAACGTCCACGGAAACTGAAGGTTTGAGTCACTTTCTTTCCAATTCTGCTTAGTATTGGCCCAGATCGCTTCGCAGTAATATCGTTTGAAAGACCAGTGCAAGTAATGACATTTTTAGCCGCAATTGTTTTCTCAGGACCCAACTGCCCCTCTTCACGTCCACGAATTAGCACCATCTCTGATGGCGCCTTCTTTTCTTCTTCTTCAAATGACAATCCAACAAAGTCCATAGCTTCAAATCGAAACTGCGCATTAAAGAGTCCTTTTGAGCCCTCATATAGCTCCTTTAACATATGGCGTGCCACAGCACTGAAATCTGCGATGCCCGTATCCGGGGAATATAGGGCGTAGACACCGCATACGTTGGGTTCCACTTTTTTAATTTCCTCTTCGTTCTCAAGAATTTTTAAATCGCGCACGCCATTTTCAATGCCCTGTTTGTATAACCGTTGCACCGCTGGAATCTCCAACTCATTGGCGGCAACAACAAGTTTGCCCACACGATCGTAAGGAAGATTATTCCGTTTGCAATATTCCATCATGAGATCATGTCCTCTTGGACATAAACGAGCCATAAGCGAGTTTGAAGGATAATACATCCCTGCATGAACAACACCACTGTTGTGGCTCGACTGATGCTGGGCAACATCCGCCTCCTTTTCAAGCAAAATGACGCTTTTATTGGGAAACTGCTTTCTTATTTCCCTCACAACCGCCAGACCAACTATACCACCACCCACCACCGCAACGTCGTAAAACTCCCGGCGGGTGTCTTTGGAGAATATGGAGACGGCATGCTTTGTCGCTGCCACATCGGTTGTTATGTATTCGTACTTGTACTTGTAATTGACCGCGGCGCCAAAACCGCCAAAGACGCCAACGCCGCCAAGCCGGACGGCCCATGTGAAGATTTTAGATGTCATGAATGACTCAACTTCAACTGCGGAAGCCACCTCGAACAAGATTGCAAAAATAAAACTATTCTCCTCACCTTTCTCCTTCTTCTCCAAACAGCTCCAGCAGCCCCAGAAGCAAAAAGTATCAAGCAAAAATAAGAAGAAAAAGTCAAAGACAAACAAAAAAACGGTGCAAAAAAAAAAAAAAAAAAGGGGCCGGAGCATGTAGGGTGGTTAAATAGTTAAAAAGCCCAGAGCAGAAGCTACCACTTTAACATATATCCAACAACAGCGATAAGAAACAACTGGAAGAAAGCACTCATCGCCTCAATTTCGCCACAACCCTCCAGACGCCGTACCTCTTCCCAACGACGCATTCAACACACTGAAAATAGGACTTGTGTAACAGTTGTGTCCATCATGTTCAAACGTAGAAGAACATCACTCAGCCGGCAGATGAATTGTTCTCGCCGTTTTTCGTTTAATTGACGCAGTTCGTCCCACAGTTGTAAATCAGCCACCAAGAGTCGTTTCATTAGACGGGCCGTTGTCTCCAAAGACATGCTGTTCTTATTCGTCAGTGAAGTCTTTCCCCATTCAAAAAGTGCGTCAACGATTCGCATGATGTCCTTTAAAGAAAGAGTATGGCACAGTTCTCTTTCATTGTTTGGTTCGGTAACCGATTCGGCCCGCTGCACGCGCTCAGCCATTGCTGCATTAACGGCACTGAAAACCATATCTCTGACGTAAGTCACAATCATTAGCTCTGACTTTGCCACGGAGTCGCTTACACCACTTCCCTGTTGACCACGATACCTGCGGGGAATATAACCGTGATTCGGGTTGTAGTGGCGGTCGTTCGGTACATTCCGAAACATTTGGTACCGCTCTGTCACAAGAGGCCACAGCACACTAAGAGTGAAAAGAAGACTTGGTAAGTCGTCCGGCTGAAGTGTCGCGCCGCTGTTGCTAGACGGGGTGCGTGCCCTTGCCACACAAACTGCCTCCACAACAAAAAGTGCTGCTGTAATGAAACAACTTTGCACCTCCATTCCCCGCCGCGGTGCATCGCGCGCCGCACGTACCAACACGTCAAATAGAATAAGAAGGGAATGTGGCGAAAGTTCTTCTGCAAGTTGCCCGACACTCTGACTATTAACCTCTTCAAGGTGCTTCATCCGAAGCGCCGCTTGCATTTGTCGCTGCTGCAAACGTGCCCTCGCTCGAACGGAGTTTAAAAGAGCAGATTCAGTATCCTGTTTACCATGCTCACGATGCAACTTGGCCCGTTGGCTCCGCGTAGCAAAGGCAAAAAGAGAATTTTGCCTAGACTTCTCCAAAAGTGCCCTCTGTGTGCCCGTCGACAACTGAGGAAACATGCATTTTACAAGCTGCATGAGCAATTTTTGCGAAACATGCTCTTCTGTTTGAATAAGTTTCATCGACTCCAGACCAAATAACAGTCGTGCTGCTTTTACTGGAGGAAGTAACAATGACATCTCATTCATCTGTGTGACCAGGGCACCCTTGGCATTCTCACCACACTTCATCATTGCATCTTCCAGGCGGCGTAGTGTCTGGTGCATGGTGGCCTCTCCTTTCCCCTCATTGGCGTATAATACCAAAAGCGACGAAGCTGATGCCTGCAAGACCAAAAGAAGATCAAATAGCTCTTGCGCTTCTCCATAGCAAGTGATAATGGCGTTTACGTCCAGTAATGGCAAGACATGGGAGCACATCGCCAGCGTTTCCAGCACCAATGAGGTTACTTCGCAAGACGAGGGTGGAAGCCACCGCAAAGGCGGAATCCTCTTCATTGAATCACCTGTAGAATTCGTTTCAGATATGCTTAATTCAACGGTTGCTTTGGAAGCACTTGAAGGAGGGGGTTCCTCTTTTGCCGTTTCTGACGTTGTCATCATTTCCATCATCATCAGCACCGCCGGGTCTTTGCTATCTCCATTCGAGTTGACGGGTACCAGCACGGAGGCAGGAACAGTTAAGCCCTTTTCACCCTTTAATTCTAATCGAGCCAATTTCCTGCGACGCATCCTCCGTGAGGGAAGAGAAGCCACAAACCTTGGCGCACGCGTATTCAATGCATGTCCCTTGAGGGAGTCCTTCAGTGCCCCAAAGCCAAGACGAGTAAGAGAGAGAAGCATCACAATTACCGATGAGGCAGTGCCGACACCATTACCGCCTTTCTGCTTTGGGAAATCCCGTACCGCTGTCACCCATATTTCTTCACGCAACAAAAGGCGCCACAACCTTGCCGAGATGTATGGGCGTGAGAGAAGAGAACCCTGAAGTAGCGTAACATCCGCCTTAGCTTCTGTCACAGCGTCTCGGGCGGCGTTTAACGCAACCGTGTCCTCCCGTCTTTTCCGCACAGTATGTAACGCTTGCTCGGTATTCTGCAGTCTGGATTCCAACCGACTCATATGATGGCGATAAAGTTTTCGCCGTTCCTGCTCCATAAAATGCAGCGAAGAAAGCAAACGCAGGGCATACTCTGGTTGGCGCATGAAATGTTCCTGAGACTTTAGTGCAGTGGATGCCGTTAAGATGGTTCCCTGTTGCAGATCTGTTTTAAAATTCTCCGGAGAAGCTGGTCCCACACCGCTATGAGATTGTGACGGCGGTGGGACAAGTTTCATACTCATTTCCCTGGGCGGCTGTGTTTCGTGATCTTTAACCCTTTTTTGCGGTGCCGTTTTTTTGCAACTTGTAAGGGAGAGAAAACTGCGTTCCAGTAGAGAGACAGCCACCGGCACGTGACGAAAGAGCAACTTGTCCTTCACGGCAGCTCTCCTTTGAGCCTCTCCATTTTGTCTTATGTCCACGCCGGGGTGAAACAAAGAGGGGGGACGCTGAATAGCCTCCTCCTTCAGAATACGGCGAAGCTGCAACTCCACACGTTGGAGAGCAGCAATGCGCTGCGACAGCAGCATTATCCGTTCCCCGGCGATACCTCTTATTAAGCCACCCTTTTGCTACACAAGCACACACAACTCCCTCTATTTCTCACTTCCTGTCGGGAAACACTGGTGCCTTCAGTGGCAAAAAAAAAAAAAAAAAAAAAAAAAAAAAAAAAAGGAACAACAACAAAAAGTGTGCACAACAAATGAAGGCAATACACTCCCGCGGAGGTGCACGCAACAAGAGAAAAACGGCCACATGAGTCTTCTGGATTTGCGGGCGCCAAGGAATGAGGCCCAGTACGGAAGGAGCAAAAAGTGATGCCTCCTTCCTCGGCGCCCCTTAGAGAAAAATAACACACATGCACACACACACACACACACACATGGACCGGCATATGTCACCAACGAGGGTAACGTTAAGAGTCAGCGGGATTGAGGCAAAAGAACTGCGTTTGTCTAGTTACCCCATTGTCATTAGGCAGCAAATTTTCCACCGCGTAAATAGCAAAAAAAAAAAAAAAAAAAGAGAAGAAAAAAACACCAAAAAAAAAAACACTTTGAAAGGAACAACATGCAAAAAAAAAAAAAAAAAAAGAAAAACTAAAGGAAAATCACCATGAGGGACCGGAAAAAGGTTCAAAAAAGAAAAGCATAGGGATATGGTGCGCACCAAATAAAAAAAAAAAAAAAAACATTTTCTTTTTTTGTTATTTTCCCCCTTCTTCTTATTTCCACTCTCCCCTTAGTTTCTTTGATCCTTTACTCCCTTCCAAGCATTTATCATTTCTTTGCTGTCAAACTGAGAGAGATGGAAAAACCCCAAAGAAGTTTTTTCCCTTTAAGTTAAAAACGAAAAAGAGGAAAAAAAAAAAAAAAAAAAAAAAAAAAACAACAAGAACAACAACAAAGTTCACATCTCAGTAAACAGGATGCGTTTTTCTTTTCTTTTTTCCTTCTTCCGGAACCTTATTTCCCATCTATGGAAGATATTGCACAGTTTCCCTCTCGTACACAAAACTATTTCACATAAAAACAAACAAACAAAAAAAAAAAAAACATGACAAATCCTCACCCCTGTCACCCCATTCATATTTATACAACTATCTATAAATACATACACATGTACTCATACATGTATTTGAATATAGGGGATGGATAAGGTCTCGTACATATTCCTAGAAGGAGAAAGTATAAAAACGGGAGAATACAGTTTGATTCAACACGTCTGATATTCCAATTCAGCTAAGATTTATACAACGCCTGCACACCAATAAACAAACGTGTTCATAATTCAATCCACAACAACCGGGTTCTTTGGGAACCCACAAAGTGGTGGCCTTTTTGAAGGGCCCCCAGCAACCACCGGACTCCTCTCCGCGTGAAGGGCAACAGCGGAGTGAATGGGATGACAGGAACAACAAAATCAGGAAAAAAAAAAAAAAAAAAAAGAGAAAAAGAAAACAACCACCACACAAACAAACAAACAAACAAAAAAAAATAGAGAAGAAAAAAAGTTGCGGCCCCGCCACCTTCCAAAGCGGTGTCGTAAGAAACAAACCAATAAATAGGTATAGAAAAAGGGTAGTGAAACAAGCCGTCTCCCTCTCTTTCTCTTTCTGTTTCTTTCTTTCTATTTCTCCGTCCCCTTTATTTAGCCTCATCTGGTTGCACATCCGTTCAACACACCCCCAATAATTGTTCGTGTGTATATAAATGCATATGAATGTAAATGTGTACTTACATCCTTTCCCACTGTATTGCTGAATGTATGTAATAATCTTCTGTGCGCCTTATTTACTTTTATTATCATCCCGTTATTATTATTATTTTCTGTTTTTGTTGTTGTTGTTCTCTCATCCTCTTCTTTTCCTCCACTCATCAGCATCTCTCACAAGCAGCTCTTCCACATGATATTTATATAAATAAGAACAAATTCCTTACTAATTTCTCACCCAGATATGTGCCCCATTCCATCAAAAATAACATTTCATCATGGCATTATCAATGATTTTCTCTTTTTCCCCCACCTTTTTTTTTCCCCCTTTTCTTTCTGCATACTACATTCTTCCACTCATACCTGGCGCCACATTGGGGAGACCAAGAAATGGTGGTGGTGTCGGCCATCCCCAGCCGAGGGGTGGGACGGGCGGCATGCCGTACAACGCACCCATATTAACGGCTGGCATCATCACCGGCGGCGCTGGTGGAACAGGTGGCGGCAACCCAAACATAGGTACAACGGGCGGATTAGCAGCCGGATTCATTGCCCCCTCAAGATAGGAGCGCTGCACATTAGGCGTATGATGGGCTGACGTCGGTGTTCGTGGACAAGCCCGCGCTTCTTCGTTCTCCTGAGACTTTGCCATGCTAGCATAAATATCGTTAAACACTCCTTTTGTAATATCCCTCGTAACCTCAAGGGAGGCCGGACATTCCATAGAGAAAAGTACTTCAACCGCAGACCCGCGCAAAAGCGTCGCAAGCTGCTGAATAAAAAGATAAAGCTCGGTCGGGTTCGCACTGGGGCATAGTCCTGAGCAAAAAACGGTGATACGTTTAAAATCCACCTGATACTCTACACCAGATACATTCAAAGAGTACCCTCTTTCACGAATCAGTCGTTGACAGACGTTATATGCCTCCGTTTCGCGACGACGAGCATAATATACTCGCTTTTTCCCCTTGTTCATTCCACGACGAATAACACGTGGAAGTCGTAGTAGTTTCTCCTTGTTGTTTCCAGGTTCCACGGTCTCCAGAGGTTTTGACGCGTCCTCCGGATAAAGAACCTCGCGAGGGAGTTGGGCCAAATGGCTTGGAATTAATGACTCGTTGCTCATATGAGCTGTGAGATCCCCCACAACACGACCCATGTTTTCGCCCCCATGACTTTCGACAGAGACAAGATCCCCGATGGCAAACGTCCCCCATTCACTCTTTGGCACATAAAATACGCCATATAATTGCTTAAATTTTACAAGAATATGTGTCATAATGGAGCACTTTGCATCGGTTTCACATGCTTCCTTTTCCGCTTTTACAGCCATCTCGTCTCCCACAGATTCTCGACCTTGTTGGGAAGCTTCCCTTTGACTGAGTAAGCTAAAAGACTGCTGGTGACCCAGTGGTGCGGTCTCAAATAAGGATTCGGTGCAGGACTTATTTTTGCCAATTGGCGTGGTATACCCTTGGGTTTCATTCTTATCCGAGTCCTTTTCGTCCCCGTTTTCAGGTGCTTCCACTTCACTCCTGTCCCATGCTGCGAGAGAACGCGTATGTCTCCTAGGAGGCTGTTCTCTCGCGTCATTTTGGCCATGAAAACATTCTGAAGAGAGACAACCAAGACGCAGGTATTCTTTTGTGGGATCTGCAGCAAGCCCAAGCTCCGGACCCAGTTCCTTCCATGCGATGGAGTCCCATGAGAATTGCTCGCGGCTGCTCATTCGAGAATGTGTTGGCGAGCGTGCGCTGCCATTCTGTAGCGAAAAGCTGCTCTGAGAGCGAGAATGATGTCGTCGGTAACGAGGGTGAACTGTCAGCGTAGTAACAAAGACAGTGTCTTCCGACTCATGTGTACCGTCCTTCGCAAAAGAAGTCCGTGCCGGTACCACCGACGGCGGATGCTTGGAATCCCTCACGCCACAGTGCAAAACATGCGCTGGAACGCGCGGTGATGACTTGTCAGCAATGTTCATTGGTACCGCTGCAATGTTTGCGTTTATGTTCTTTGTATTGCTCTCATCTTCTACAGCCGTCGTCATTGAAACTGCCTGTTCGCCGCCGGTGGTAGTCATGGAGCTCTCCCTTTCCATATATATATATCACCCAGCTTTTTTAATGGCCGTGTATGCAAAGCAACAGTCACTCACTCCCTGACTCACGCTCCTCCCCAAATTCTTTTTTTCTTTTTCTTTTTGCCCTCTCGCCTCCCCCTTTCTTTCTTCACTTCTTGTCCTTCGGTCAATTTACAACACCCTCACACCACCA
>NW_001849514.1:43419-77380 GCF_000209065.1 Trypanosoma cruzi
AAATGAGCGCGTGCCTCCCTAATGAGTCTCCCAACGCCTAAAAAAAAAGGCAAAAATAAAACAAAACAACAACAAAAAAAAAAAAAAAAAATAAATAAATAAAAAGAAAAGAAAAGAGGAAATGAAACGCCTATCCTTATTGTTCTTTTTTTGTTGTTGTTGTTGTTGTTCCTGTTGTTTGTTTCTTTCGTGGCCTTTCAAAAAAAAAAAAAAATTCCTTTTTTTTTTCTTTTTTGTATTTATTTATTTTTCTTTTTTCCTTTGTCCTCGTGCGTGCTTTATGCGTCAATAAAACAACTGGAATTTGTCTTGCTTTCTCTACCCTACTTGTTTGTATTAAACTACTACGACAGGTGTGTGCATGTGGGACCACAAGCAGTAAGAAAGAGCAGTTCGGTTTGGGACGGAGAGGCACAGCGGCAGCAGCATCAAACACGCACACACGTGATGTACACAAACCCCAGAGATCCTTCCAACACAATCAGGAATAAATGTAAAAAAGAAAAAATATAAAAAATATATAAAAAAAAAAAAGAAAAAAAAAAGAGAAGAGCGACGCAGGGAACTATCGCAATTCACATACAACAAACGTCACCCGCTCAGCCAACCCCGATGCAGTTGTGAAGAAAAAAAAAAAAAAAAAAAAAAAAGACAATTCCTCCCACTCCGCAACCAAAACAACAACATTATGAATGTATTACATGTAAATAATAATAATAATAAAAAGAAGAGTGACGATGAGTGCAACACATGTAATTCTTCTTCTTATTTCATTTCCTCTGCGGTTAGCGTAGCCCATTCACCTTCTGAAAGAGCCTCAGTCATTCTTTCGTGACGCTCCCATTTGGACTTTTGCGCCGCCCGACGCCGTGCCGTGGCCTCGTTCATTTCACAATACCACGCATAACGTGCCGCACGCCGTGCACGGTAGACTTGCGGCGAAGGAAAGCACCGTTGTGCAGAAAGCGTCTCCAGAAGTGAAGAACGTAGCAGGTTGCATGTGGTGCAAGCGGAACAGTCGTAGACGCCAGTGACGTCATGAATAGCAGCAGAGAATGTGCGCTCTTCTTTTCGCCAATACGGCCGTAAGGAGATGCTGTGGAATAAGGCATTTGGCACTGCAAGAGGACATTCCACTTTCTCTTCTTCTTGTTGTTCTTTTGGCCGTTCCTTTTCAGGGTGCTCTGCCGTGTCAGAAGTGTCATCACAACCCGAACGCACAATGGTTGCCAGCGCGGCCAAGAGAAGAGCCTCCAATGCACGTCCATTCCTCTGCACATCCAGTTGTTTTCGCACAAGAGAAGTTGCGTCCCTTAAAACGTTACAGAGGCGCTGCACATCTTCATTAATGGTTTGTACACGCCAGGAGAATCTCGAGCATGCAACTGCAATGAATTGTTGTGATCTTGCTAGAGTGCGCAGAACATCACCGAGCACGACCTGTGTAGACGGATCAAGCTTTATCGCCACGCCATGCCCATTACGAGCGGCGCCCACAGTAATGGACGACGACAACGACAAAGATGATGACGACGGGAATGGGTTCATGACGGGGAGCGGCAGCGTCTCGGGAGGGGCGATCGCCGCACACTTCTCATGTGAATGGTGTTTTGTGGCCTCCAACGTCTCGACAATTGTTGTTAGGAGGCGCAGCAGTCGCTGTTGGTTCTGTCGATGTTGCTCCCATCGCCGCAAAGCACCCTCCACGCGATGCACGGCATCCTGCGGAGCCGCCGCCGAGGCCATGAATGTATTATTTTTCCCCGAGGAAAGCTATGAATAATAAGCAATAATAACAACAAAACGACAACTTTCTTCTACCAGTCCCTTTTTTTTTCTCTCTTCTTCCTTGAAAGCAGCAGAGAAAAAACACAGCAGAGAGACGCATCCCCATTCATCACCGTGCACCCTCCACACCCAACGCACACATGCATGCATGTATGAAATGACCGCAAAAAAAAATCAAAGCGCAGGAAACTCACAAAACCGTGGGGATTCATCAGCAGGAACGCGGCATCGCTTCAAAGGGAGATAACACAACAAAATGCGGGACTCAACACAAACAAACGTCCATCCTCCCTTTTTTGTTTCGTTTCATTCCTCCCCAGTTTCATTCTCACCGGCCAACAAAAAAAAAAAGACGAGTCCTCATACAAACGCATGAGGCCGGTGGCGTCACGTGGCCACATCTCTCATCATGTGAGCGACGCCGCCAGGGAAAAGAGAGAGAGAGAAACACACAAAAAAACAAAAAAAAAATAATTACATATATTTTTTTTTTTTTACCGTTTCCATCGAAACACAAAGAAGAAGATCAACAACAACAACAACAATAATAATAATAATAATTAACACGCCTCACACCTTCTTCTTCGCTTGATTCCGAAATACCTACATGCTTAAAAAAAAAAAAAAAAAAAAAAAACTTTTCCTTTTCGTCAACTACACAAAAACTAATTAAATACACACAAACACACAAATACACACAGAAAGACAAATAGATCCATCCATTCCGCACCTGTCGTCCTACCACTACCTCGGCCGTTAGCAGCTGAGATTTATTTGCCGAAAGTTGACGTAAATGGAGGCAGTGTTGAAAAAGTGCACAAACGCGGCTGCCAGAACAAACACGTGCCATATTTGATGACTGGAAAGATATATGTCAAACTTTCCAGGAAAGAAAAATTCAGGTATCTGAAAGGCATACACAAACACTCCCACACCATACAATGTCATCATCAACAATAAACCCTCTACAAAAGATGATGAAACGTTACCGGGGAGAAGAAGATAGATGTGAACAATAGGAAAAAGTCCACTACCTACCATGCAGACGTAAAATAAGATTTTGGATCGTGCATATTGCTGCTGCGTCCATTCCTTGAAAAACGGTCCCAGCACGCCAAAAACGCCAAAAAAAGAAATCATGCTCAAATAAGTCCAACGCCAAAACGGTTCACACGCAAATGAAAAGTAACAAAAGGGAAGAAACGAACCAACCACAAGAAATGTGATACCAAAATAGTCCAAAGAATGCGCCCATGAATACACTTTCCTACTTTTGTGGGGCAGCAGCGTGTGAAATACCGTACTGCACAACATGCACATTAAGCAACCAAAAGAATAGGCGGCAAATAGAAAGTACGTCAGCCCCTTTGATTCACTAGAGGTGTTTGAGAATGCGTTTCCCTCATGTTGCTGTTGGTGCGACGCTGGAATGAGAACAATCACAAAAAAACACACAACAACGACAAGAAACGCCAAAAAACCTACAAGATGGGTCCAAATATTGAACGTTTCGTTATGAAGAGCTATTATGCTATTTATGCACATTCTTGCCGTGTACCCCACACGGTATCCTGTTAATATGTACCGATTGTCGCAAAGATGTTCCGGTACCTGATCAATCGTGTACAATGGGAGATCGGCATTTTCGTTGTATGGCATTAACTTCGCGGTATCCGACGGCAATTCTTTTTTTCTCCCCTGCTGACTCACGGTGCCACCTTCACTGGTCTTCAGTCCCACCGTAACACCACCATCCCCGCCACTCTTAGCATGTGGCATCCCACGTCAACAACAATTATAGCCAAGCAATGGTTATAGTTTAAAGCAGGTGTTGCTTGTGGTTGTGTGCAATTCGTGAAAGTGAGGGATGTCGCGTATAAATTTGAAAACAAACAAATAAATAAATAAAAAGCAACAGTAAAGAAAAAGAGAAAGAAATACAGACATCATTCACAAATAAAAGGCACATCGCACATCAAAGAACAGCCAAAAAAAAAAAAAAAAAAGGAAATACACGCAAGTAATGGGCCCTCCCTTCCCGCACGCAGACGCACACACAGACACACAGAAACAAAAAAAAAAAAAAAAAAAAACACATGTGCGCTTAGATGTATTTATATTTGTCGCTCAATTTAACAGGCACCTCTGCTCAGCACCCACTTTTGATAAATCGATATGCACGTAAAGAAATGAACGCAGGCCGCCACAAGAACAAACACATGCCATATTTGATGGCTGTTAAGAAAAAAATCAAACTCGCCAGGGTAAAAACGCTCGGGAATCCGCAGACAGTAGAAAAGCACCCCCATCCCGTAAAAAAGAAACATGAGAAATACGCCCACAAACGTCTGCATCGTTTCCGCATTATGGGGCGTAGAAAAAACATAGTGTAAAGTTGGCACCAATCCACACATCACCGTTGCAACGTAAGTCATAATCCGTAACCAGTGAAATTTCGCATCGCGCAAAGAAGGCAACGCGGCCATCGCCAGGCACAGTCCACCAAAGACGCACGCGCATCCCATGTAGAGCGCCTGAAAGAATGGCTCGCAATAAAAGCCAATGTAGAGAGGTGGAAGAAAACTTGCCACGATAAGCACGCTAATACCATAATAGTCCAGCTGCTGCATTAATGACGACAGCAATGAATTTTCGTGGCCCAAAAACAAGTGATAGATGCTGCTACATCCCATGCACATCATACAGGCAAAGCAGAAAGTTCCGTAGATAAAATAATGCGCAAATTCCGCATGGGTAAATAATAAGGCATCAAAAACCACAATCGATAACACCCCAAATAAGATCAGACCCACACCATGTGACCAGACGTTAATGGTCTCGTTGTGAAGTGCAAAGAGGCTTCGAAAGCACATACTGGTTGTATAGCGGGCTCGATATCCCGTAAAAATATATGGGTTCCCCTTCATATATTCCGGCACGCACACGTCATCCCTATTGTAAAAAGGCAGCAACACACCGGCCACATAAGTGAGCTTTGAGACTTCAACGTCTTTCTCATCCTTCCTTACTTTGTTATCGTCCTCACCTTTAGGGCTCCCAAGCATTCCCACATATATGTATATAACACTCGCTGATACCTTCTTTTCAATAGAAAAAAACAGACGCTGCAATGAGAGCTCATCCGTTTATCAAAACAAAAAAAAAAAAAAAACAAGTATGAAAAATCCATACGTGCAACTGCATAAAAACCGCAATACACAAACACCTTATCAATGTGCGCACAAGTACACATATGCGTCTTAAAAAGTTAAGCAAGATACAGAATAAAAAAGGCTTTTCCACCAACCTCGGACAAAGACACACACACACACACACATAGACCATCACCATATCATTCCTGCTTTATCTCCATAGTATTAAAGGCAAACGTCAGAATTTTGCAGAAGCCGACAATGCCTCCCAGGCCGATCGTACCTTTGTTATCCCTTCACTAGCAGAGAGCATGGCAGCAGCAGCATCGTTCTGCAGCACCAATAACCTCGTGGAACAAGACAAGACAACCAGATGTTCATCACCTGGGCATCCATCCTCACATTGACGTTTTCGTTTCATCGGTTGGCCAATATGTCGAGCTCCGTGAACGTACATTGACATGTGGGGCGACAAGACACAATCACCACGAAAAAAATGACTCTGTTCCGCTTTACGGCGGACTTCAATCCCGTTGGTCTGTGTAGAGTCTGGCAATATAAAAACAAAGGATAGTGGTGTTGTTGAGGGCGTGTCCTCTAGCCACTGCAGGGCACGCCCCAAGCCGGCAGCAATCACTTCATGGTCAAAGGGAGGGTTCGCTTCCAAAGAAATTAAACCCTCCTCCGGAGGTGGCAAATGTGGCAAAGCAAAAAAATTGCCACGACAGCCAAAAAAGACATCCGTGTCAGGGAACGCAGAAAAATACCGCGGAAGCGTACAATTCAATGGGCTCGCGAAACATTCCACGGACACTCGAAATGCACTGACTAAAGCATCAAATACACTGTGGGGAACACCGGCGTGCCATCCAGATTCCAGCTGCCATTCCCCACCGCTCAAACCGGCGTAGCGCAACAGTACGAGGGCCAGAGAGAAAAGAAACTGGCCATCCTCGGTGCACACCGCCAGCCGCCGCAACCGGGTCACATGCTCCGCATGGACCTCTAGCGTGATGAGTACGTCGCGGGAATCCTGCCGCGCCAGTTCCTTTGGGCAAGCAGCATGAAACCACCCCTCGTCAGTTTTGTCACATATTTGAATTTCAAGTCGCACCATGCCGCATCCTTCGCGTTCAGTAAGTGTGAGGTCTCTGAGCTCAATAGCAGCCCCTTCACACTTCATTTTCTCTTTAAGTCCCGCCAATCGTCTGCGCTCCTCGTAGAATAAAATGATCAGACGGTCCGTCAGCGCCCATGCCTTACGCCGTTTTTGGTTGAAAGAAGTGAGAAGCTTGGTGGAGGCACCGCACATTTTTTCAAGAAACCAATTCATTGCACTCTTCGAGGTGCGCTGCGGCTGAATGCACTCAAGTGCGGGCAATAAATTGTCGTGAAAAAGTGACGACTCTTCGGCCAGTCTCAGCTCATCAACAGGAACTTCTCGCCTGGCTTCGTTGCCATTCTTGTCGTGCAATACTCCAAAGACGCAACCCTTCGTGAGCACAATACCCTCAAGCGTGTATATGGCCGACGGCGCACCGGGCGCTTCTTTCCTCTCGCACACCGCTGCCCGGCGATGTAAATCCAGTACAGGATGAACCCAATGACGGGTATCACCCTCCGCCACACCATGCAGAGCGGCGGATTGCAGTCCCTCAAAAATAGCCGCCGTCATTAGGCCTCTGCTCTCTTTTCGCCCACACGGGACTTCGGTTGTCGCAAGTGCCGCAAGTGTCGTCGCCAGGCGACATGCACTGCTGTAGCGAAGAACCTCCGTCAAGAGCCTCACTCGGAGCTGCGCCTGTGTGGAGGCGCACGTTTCTTCTACGGCACTCATTATTACTGTACATCCATAAAGAAAAAAAAAAGTTCTATTCTTTTCATCCCAATGAAGAGAACGTGCCCCGTTGGGCCATTTGGAAAACTCAGGAAACACTCCCACAAATACATAAAAAAAAAACTCCCTCAATCTTTGCTCAAAACAATAACAACAAAGCAGTGGCTGTAATTCACAACAATGTATTAGTTAAGGTCGGGGGTTTCTGCCAACGCCGTGCCGTTGTCCAATTGACTTTGGAGGTGGTCGTTTAAGAAATTGTTAATTCCATTTCATTACAATTGCCCCACACCTGCTTCCGCCGCTGCGATCAAAGACAGATTTGCTCACACTTTCCTCCCTCAAAGAAAAATTCGCCTGAATTCCTCCCCCCCAAAAAGGTGCCCCAAATCCCTCCAGAGAGTCGTTTACCTGTGACCAACGTTGGAGACGCCTCTAGTTTCCTTACAGACATGGTGCATAACCCCTGTATACTCAACAGTTGACTCGTGTGCTTCTAAGCAAGTGAAGTCGTGGAGTTTCGTTGATTAAAATGGGTCCCTAGGAAAACCCATTTTATACTTTGGACCAAATTTTCTCCTTCCACCGTCGCTCCGAGGTGCGGCTGTGTGGTTCGTGGCACTCCGCTTTCCCAACATGAACACCATCTCTCTCTCTCTCTTTCTGTGGCATCCAATCAGCCCTCTTGGTTTACTCGAGTGGAGTCGCCATCCCCACAAAAAACACTGCGTCCGAGCAAGCGGAGATGAGTCTCAATGGCACTTTGGCCTCATAATAGTTTCAATCATTCGCCGCACTTGGCAACAAGGCAAAACGCCCCTATTGGCACTGTTCCTTTTTCTTCCACAACCGAGAAGAGTGCGGCCCAAAACGCAGTTCAATTGCCGTGATTGCTGGTTATACCCGTTTAAGGTCTTTTTTTTTTTTTTTTTTGAATATAAAACATGCAAAAAGAAAGCGAGTTCGTATCAGCACCTAAATCAAAGGGCGGCATACAATTTGTATCACAATGCAAGAAGCCTCCTTTCAAATTCAAGAAGGAGGTCGTGCAGGAGCGTCTCTTTACGCGCGTCAAAGGCCTCATCGTCTTGTCGACACGCAAGCATCGCCTTCACTTTGGCATATTGCTCTTCTCTGCACTTGCTTACGAGTGCGCCAGTGCCTGGTAGCAACTTACCGGACTTTTTAAATTCCTTCATATATTGCTGCACAACCGCACGCAAACGCAGATCCACCTGGTGAAGCCAATCACTGCGGGAAGCCTTCGCTGCATCTCCCTCTTGCGGCTGGTCATGATCGCATCTCTCCCTTTCTCGCCTCTTCACCTCAGCTTCAAAGAAGCTTGCGCTTTGTTTCTCCAATTCTCCCATCACTTCCGATGAATGAATTCGTTCTAAAAGCTTCTGGGCCAACGCCGCCGGAGGCAAGCAGCAGTTTGTCTCCACGTCCTCAAGCCATATCACCGGCCATGGAGTGCTTGCCTGACGAGGCGACACCACCCAACAATTATCGTCCGCACTAAACTTGGCAGAAGTGTCAACCCCAACGTCAAAAGAATCACCCATACTTTTTATGACATGAGGGGGAATATATTGTGGAGTTTCGCTACGGCGTTCATTGCGCTCGAGACAAATCTCAATCGGTGTATTAAGTCGAATCTCCACCATATTTACAAAAACAGCATCGAGAGGGACGCGGCCGTCGCATTTGTTCATTACTTCATCCCTTTCCAAATTGTGTTGAAACTGCTCCTTGCCCAAGTCTCTGCAAAGTTTCCAATAGGAAGCCCTCATACTTCGGTACGGTAATGTGTCTACCAAAAAAACAAATCGTGTCGTTGTTGACGACATATTCCTTCCCCTTTTCTTCTCCGGGTTTAGCAGGCATTGGCGTAGCCGTTGGAATGTCGCCTCACGCACCTCATCGCACGCCCTTCTCCATGCTTCGGGGCTGAAATTGGACCCATTTCTTTGTGTCCTATCCCTCTCCTCATAGGAGAAAATAAATGTGTCCAATTCCAAGACCGCCTCAACCACCCCACCGTGACGAGAATTCGAACGTTCCCCCTCAGTCGTCACCTCCTCCGAGAGCCGCTGTATCGCCAGGCTCAATGCCGTTTTTCCAGCCCCTGGCAGCCCAGAAAGGAGAACAAGACATATTCTCATTGGGACCTAAGCGACTCACGCCATGCCCCTATTCACACACAAACACCTCCCCCGCGGCACTTCTCCTTCTGCCCTTTTCAAGACACCTCACAAGAAGTTCAACCACAATTACCAAAAAAAAAAAAAAAAAAAGGCAAGGTTTGACTTTGTCAAAAGGAGAGCTTCTCTTTTTTTGCTCTCCTTCCCTTTCTCCCTGCCACTCACGTTCTTAGAACGAAGTGCCCTCTCTGGAGAAAAATCATTCCTCAAAGAAGTTAACAACACAATTATTAATTAACAAAAATGTACGCAAATGCGTCGTCCAACTGTGAAACAAAGCACCAATGAGTTCGCTCCAGAGAGATTCATTTCAATGCATGATCGCAAAAAGAAAAATGAAAAAAAAGTAGAAATAGAATTTCTTTATTGCCTCACTCCCAGGATTGCGGACATGGAACTTCAGTTCTTCGGTCCGACACTCTCCCAACGAAGCCATCGAGGCAATGCAAGACCTCTCACCCGGTGTTCACACATAACATCTCACTTCCACCTCACCACCCTTTTTTCCCCCACTGCGTTTCCCTCTTCGCCCTTTTCTTCCTTTAATAATATAGCACGGAGCCACGCCGCAACGTCATCATTGTCTTCTTTAAACAAATCAACCGTGACTTTTCCTCTTCTGAAACCGATGTGTCTGTCTCATTCGTCGCCTCGTTGCCCACCACCTCCAGTTGCTCCGTGAGAAGCGAGATAAGGTAGAGCCGTAGGTCCGGGTCATCAACGAACTCGGCACAAGAGAACATGTCACCGATCCATTTCGGGGTTAAAATGGTTTCATCTTCCGTTTCTTGTCGAAGCGACTTTTTTTGCTCCGTCAGGTGCCATGTCCCACGATTGCCACATGCCTGAACACTTCGAAGAGTCTGTTTTAAAGCCAACCGGAGCACTTTCAATTCAAGCGGTGTAATTTGGCCTTGCAAGATCGAGAAAAGATTTGACAATGTCCGCTGTACATGGTACCACACACATGGCGATAAGAAATCACTATTCCTCTGTAAAATCTCACAGGCTGTGGATATGATGAATTTGTTGCGCCGAAAGTTCGCGTAAAAAGCCCTCTTGTCTGTGAGTCCTAAAACGATAAGCGGATGAAATAACGGTAGTAAGACATCCAAAAACTCATGACTTAATTTCTCATCAACTTGATGTACAGCCGGATCTTTTGCGGCTTTCTCTGTTTGCTCACTTGTCGTCAACGTCTCCGCAATCCAGTGCTTTTTCGCAAACCGTAGCATCGATACCAAGTAGCGATCAACGGGGGTCCGTGGAATTGGTAAAAGCGTCGCCCGCATCGCCACCACCCACATCAACTGCGCGCATCGTCGCAAGCACCTAAAGTCTTTATGCCTCGGTGTTCCATCTGAATGCATCTGCGGCTCGCGCGGCTTAACTTTTTCTGAGGCGGCCAACGCCGTCACGCTCAACACCTGTTTCCCCAACCGCCTCGCCTGCTTCAAGGTGGAGAAGGAGTGTGACAATTCGCGGTAAAGGGCGGCACCTCGCTCAATCATCAAGTTCCGTTGTTCCCAACTCATCTCGCGCAGGATGGCAGTATCGGTGGCATGTCGCAGTGCCACAGACGCCCCCATTAATACCTCTTCGTCCACCACATGAAAACGAACCGCGCGAAGCGTCATGTCAAAGCAATGCTGTGCCGTGTGTGAGTTGATCTCCTGCACCTTGTCCGGAACCGACCGCAGTGCAGTAAGAATGAGCTCACGCACTCTTGTTGTGTACTGCGTATTTGAAGTGAAGTCAAGCAACTCCATATATTGTAATAATACAGCAATGATAAGCGGAGTAGGCTTTAGCGAATGGTGATAAAAAAATTTCACGGCAATTGCATGAAATAAGTTCCTCAGCGTGACATCTTCCTCTCCAATAGACTCCTTCGGTTGAATGTCACGCAACAGCGCAGTGAAGGCAACAATGGCAGCAATGATCGCCTCCGTGTTCGCCTCATTCAAAAAGGGTTGATCCAACACGCGTAGAACGCGCTTCGTCAATAACTGTAGGACTGTAGACAATGTTTGCTTATCAATCCTCTCCGTTCTTCGCATGTATCGCACAAAATCCGCTGATTCGCGGATTAATTCACAAGCCACCTCCTCATCAGACTCCAAAACATCCTTCAGCAGTAAAAAAGTTTTTTCAAGCTCCTTTGGATTCTCTAAAGGAGGGAAAAATCTGGAAAATGACATACGTGTTCGTGCACTTTCAGACGATGCCGACACCGTAGAAGAGGACGAGGATTTATACGCCGCATCCAATGCATCCAAAATTCGATTCCCTCCCAAAATTAACCGCTCACGTAAATTACTGTCCGAATCATTACGAAGAGCAAAAGTCACATCAACAAGCAGAACCCGCATCATTTTATGAGGCATTTCCGACAAGGCCTGAGGAGTTGTCATGATGTCAATCCATAGTTTTATGGCATCAATTTTATCCGTACCTCGCAAGGAAAATAAGAACCCCGCCAGCCAAATCGGTAAATTAAAATCCTCGCTGAATTTCACACTCGTTGGATCATAGAGGCGTGCCTTTTGTCGCCACAGCCGCTTCCCAAATTCATGTAGGCGGCTGTCGAGACAACCCATCAGATGCGAAATGAGAATCCAGTCATCTGCTCGCGGTGGTGCATCCTCGTGACGGAATGCAGGGAGGGATTCCACCCCCCGTACCACGGGCTCCACGATGTGTGCAGCAAGTGGCATCGGATTGAAGGCTGTTTCCACGGCACCATCCTTACACCGCGCCGCGCGTGAAACAGTGACGTGACGCAGCGTAGAAATAAGAAAAATCAGCTCGGGTTTCTCAAACTCTCGACCCCCCCGCTTGTGCATTTCCTTTTGCGACAAAAAGCCATAAGGGACACCCTCACGTATGTCCTGCCCCGGCCTTGGAATCCGGCGAACGACACGCTCCAGGAGATCCTCCACAAGAGCATCGTCCTGCACCAGTGCCGCAGGCAAATCCGATGTTGATGAGTCACGCCTTTGGCGCGAGAGTTTTCTTGTCATCGTCAAGTAGAGAGGCGTAGACAAGTTCTGATTGACGCTCACGGATCGAATAACGCGCCGCATCGCCTCTTCAACTTCCGCATCGTCTCGCAGACGCTCAACGAAAAATGCCAAGATGACTTTGGTAGCTAACTGCGTGTTATTCTCAAGGAGTGTAGAAGCATGCGGACAGTGCAGCACAATCTTAAACATATTCATCGTGACAGTGGGGCCCCGCAAATCCAACGGGATGCCCCGCAAAAAATTCAGGACTAAGTAAGCATCCGCCGGCCTAAAGGATGGCTGGGGAGACTCAAATAGGCGAGTGATCACCTGCAGAATTTTGGGCACAGAAACCATTTGCCACACAAGCCAATGTCTCCTCGCGTGAAGGTCTCTAACTGTAATAATGCCCCTCCTCCCCTTACTATTATTATTAATATATATATATATGTATATTTATTTACATTTTGGTGGTTGTTAGTAGAGCCCAAAACGTTACAAAAGACCAACAACAACAACAATAATAATAATAATAATAATAATAATAATAATAAAACGTCAAATCAAATCCAATTTTACATAGAGAGTTGTGAGAGAATAAGAGTCCTTCATGCTCGTAACTTCAGCGCACACTTTTGCCTACGCAGGTGTCTATTTGGCAAAAAAAAAAGTCTCGTTCACTTGTCATTTCTTCTCGAGAGACAATCCCTGACTGAACGCAGCTCACCACCGTCACCCTCATAATTCGGGAGAAAAAAGGGTTTATACACATGGCAGAATCCACATAAAAAATAGTAATATATATTTAGATACATAAACATCACCGAGTACACACACACAAACACACAATCACCAAAAAAAAAAAAAAAAAAATAAGACAAACGCAAGCACACATGTCTTTACCCAGTCAGACAAACCCCGATTGTTTTACTTTCTGTTAAATTGACACCTATTAAACTTTGCATTGTTTCTTTCATTGTCTCTCAAAAATAAGTAAATAAATAAATAAATTCCTGCGCATCCACTAGACAATCTTCTTCTTTGTAAAGTAGCGCTCAAGGTATTTCTCAGACCACACGGTCAGTACGATAGAGAGAACCACATTGAGAAAAAGCATCCCCACTGTGATGTAGTACGTCGACTGCGTGACTTCATCAAACATGTGGAGACGGTTTTCGATTATGCGAACTTCGTCAAGAGCGACTTGCACACAAATATCCAACATATTCAGCCGCCCTTCGTAGTCTTTAGCGTCTACTGGTTTGTCAACAGCAGGCATTCCCTCTGCTGTTGTTATCGGATCTATAAGATCCTTTTCTCCAATAAAACGTATCTCAAAACGTAACGAAGGCTGACTCAATGGTGTGCGCATACAAAAACGATAAGTGCCAGTCTCTGTCACCTTAAAAAAAAGTGAGGATGGGGAACCAAAAGAGTCAATGCGTTCATCCAGAGTCACCTGCGCTCCACTTGGGGCGTACAGGCGGGTGCGTATGTTGACATTTCGCGGGTCAATTCCACGGTGACGGATGTCCACGGTGGGTGGGTCATCCTCTGGGTCACGATAGCCCTCATAGTTGAGGCACAATTCCTTTCCGGGAAGAAGTCGAATGTACACCTCAGCCGTCACAGGCTCCATCGTCGTCAAGAGAAACACCAACAATAAAGGGAAGAGAACGTCACAAAATTTGCGTCGCATTGTTTGTTTCATGTGTATCGGGTGAGGAAAGAAAACAAGCCGAAATAAACCTTAACGTTTCCAAAAACGACAAAAAAAAAAAGAGATAACAGCAGATGAACCACCTATGGCCCTCCACCGCCCTGTTTTGGTTCTAAACCCCCTTTCGTGTATGCGGAAAAAAGAAAGTACAAAAATGGCTGCGTGTAATAGAAATAAAAAATAAAAAGAAGGAGAGAAAAAAAAAGAAAAAAAAAAGAAAAAAAAAGTCAATAGGTGTAAATTTTTCTCCTCAGTTATTTATTTGCATACACCGTACGTCATGTCAAGAAGATCAGAAAAATTTAGAGGCATGATACCCTCACTCATTTAATGTCCCTTTTGTTTTATCGTTCGACTTTTCTCCAACTACTACAGCAATGTGTCATCTCCCCCCCCCCCCTCCCTCCTCGTAATCCATTTTTATCGCTTCTCGTATCTCCATGCACGCAGAAAACACAGTTCCCTCTCCTTCTCTCTCTCTCATCTCATAAACTCATGCATTTCTTCTTTTTTTTTTTTTGCTTTGTTGTTTTTATTTTTCTCGTTTCTCCACCTATTTCCACCCATTTGTTTCACTCTTATTTTCCCTGCGATGCGAATCCGCCGCATTTTGTCCTTTGGCCATCACCACCATTTCGACAATGCCTTTTTCGCATGGTCCCAGGCGGAGTTCCCTCGTTGCTCACGGTCCTGCTGACGCCTCACGCGGCCGGAGAGTGTGTCGTCTTTACTGCCGCCGCCAGCCAACACCAACGCCGTTTCATAAATGGTGTTGGTCAAACTCTCTAGATACGAAGGCCGCTTCGATGGCGTCTCTCCGCCGTAGTAACTACGATTGCTGCTCAAGTGACTGCCTCCATCGCCACCGAAGATTTCCTGGCTAACCACTTCATCCCGTACCACAATTGACTCAAAACCAGCGTCCGAAAGAACCTGTTGGAGTGCCCGGGTTTCACATGTTATAAACAATCGCGCCCGTCTCTGTTCTAAAAAGATGGAAAACGACAAAACACCACGTGTGGATTGAAAAATATCTTCCACGAGTGAGAGGTCATCCCCATTTCGGGGGTCAAGAGCGGGTATATCGAGCTCAACGGTGTGGATCGCATCTAATCCAACGCC
This sequence comes from Trypanosoma cruzi, assembly GCF_000209065.1. Lineage (NCBI taxonomy): Eukaryota > Euglenozoa > Kinetoplastea > Trypanosomatida > Trypanosomatidae > Trypanosoma > Trypanosoma cruzi. The sequence continues at coordinate 58,248 of NW_001849514.1, forward strand.
TCGTAAGACGCGCGCAGCACGCGAACGCCGTTTTATCGAGTTTTCATTCGCCGCATCGTCATCCATGCGACCATTGCTGCCGCTAGAACCCGTGTCTTTCGTTTTGGGTGCCTCCTCCCTTCTGGGGTCCCGGGCCTGCAGAGCAGGCTCTAGTAGGTCAAGAAGTTGATTTGCCAATTCGTAAAGCTCTGGATCGTCGTATTGGGCATCCTTGTAAACCTTAAATACCTCCTGTACGAGCGCACGCTCCTCCGCCAACAGCTCCACGTTCTCGGGATGTTGTGCCAAGAGATATAGAGCGTCGAGAGAGTACTGTCGCGTCTCCCTGTCTTTGCTCCCTAGAAAGCGGACCAACGCCGGAAGTGTACTGCGGCGTGCAACCACCGGACGATTATCGTAGTTTTTGCTCAGCATGTGAAATCGTTTCACAAGCGCGAGCTCCGTGTTCAGCGATGCCATGACTCGATATTTTTTTCCCCGCACACGCGATGTCGATATCTACTTTGAAACGTGCAAACGCGCCTCTCCTCCTCAAGAGGTCCTAAACTTCCTTCTTTTACCTCCCTCTCTCCCTGCGCCGCAGCCCCCCTCCAAACACACACGCAGAAAGAGACGCGGCAGCGTGGGTTATACCCGGGATTTCCTTCAAAGTAAAAAAAATCAAAAATAAAAAAACAAAACAGGCATACACTCACACCCTTGCCAGCAGTAACGCAAGAGGAAAAAACACAAAACTTTTGTTGATTTTTTTTTTTTACTCATCTTCTTTCAAGCAAATGGTCCGCACCGCGATAATACGTGCCGTCAGACCTCATGGCGTCACGACTGTGCACCAGCACGACGCGGCTGGTCCGGGCACTGGTCGATGCCCTTGGTCTTGTGCACACGATAACAATCCCGTGAGAGAAACATGACTTTCTTTTGGCTTTCCCTCCCTCCGACAATTCAGGGTGCAATTTGTCCTGGCGCCACGATGAGGTGGCCGGCGTTGCCAGGGGGTCCAAAAAGCATAAGTGACGTCAAAAATGGCAGACTAAAGGAAATCAAACACAACATAAAACCAAACAAGCACGGGCAAAAGTGCTGATAGAGGTAAAAATATCACAACTGATAACAAAAAAAAAAAAAAAAAAACAACAACCTCGGACACTTTCTCCCCTCTCCTCTCCTTCCTCCTTTTATACATTCCTATTCGTTTTGTTCATGCATTTCAGTTTCATGCCCCATCGCTGATGTCAGTTGCCCAAAGAAAACAATGAAAAAAAAAAAAATCAACAAATACTACCTGTCACTTTGAATTGATGTATGAATGTTTGCACATATTTGCGTCTTCATCGGTTATTTCGAAACCTTTTTTTTTTTTTTTTTTTTTCAATTCCGCTTGTTTGTTTTTCCCTTTTCATGTTTCCCTCCTAATCCTTATCCTCCTTTTTTCTTTTGGGAATTCCAGTGTCCTCCTCACACCTGCTTAATTTTTCTTCTGCGATCCGCGGGCGTTTCTAAACATTCTCGCAGGGGGTTGTGGCAATTTTGAATCCGCCCTTTTTGTCACGCACAATCTTGGAAACAAACTGCTCCGGTAGAGGCCGCTCAATGATGTCGTTGGCGTCCTCTTCCGAGGGAAAGTTGACATTCACTGCAGAACTGCATGCCGTAACAATCTCCGTTTGAAGCGCTTCATCCCTTTCCATAAGGTATAAATTTACCGATGTGCTCTTCTCTACAGAGGCGGTTGGGACGGCTCGATGCACTTTCACGTCCACGTTCCCCGACTTCAGCACCTCAAGGGAGGACACCACGCTCTCCATCACAATCTGTACTCGGTTGCAGGAAAAAACAGAAACCGAATTCACCTTACCCTTAATTTCAACCATGACATATTCACAGTTGCAAATCTGAACGGCATGCCGCATGTGCACCTTGTCAAGAGTCAATTTTTTCTGCTCGGCACTTGTACCCTTCTGGTACTTCACAACCCAGCGCTTATCGCCCTCAAGCTGCAGCACCGGTTCATCCACTGTGGCAGCGGCCGTCAAATTACTTTGCTCTTGACGCCGTGCATCCGCCTCGGCCTTTTTCACCTCAAAATCAGAGAAGTCTAATTCGCCGTGCTGAATTTTCTGCTTGTACGCCTTTTCGTGGTCCTGCACGTGACGCAGTCGCGTCGCGATGTTGTCACCGCAGCTTTGAATCTCTGCAAAAAGAGCCGACGCAGCACCGCCAACGGTCGTGGTCTTTTCACCCGAAGCAGCCTTCGGGGGGGCTGGCGGTGGCGGTGGCGGTGCTGGCGGTGGCGGTGCTGGCATCTTTTTCTTCTCTCACGATTCTTCGACTACGACTTCACTCGTGGGGCGGGAAATGCTGCAAAACACACACACACACAATTGACAGCGCGGCAAGAGCCGCAGTAAAAATACCAATAATAATAAAATAACAACAAAAAACAACAACAACAACAACAACAACAAGAACGCAAACAATAAACAACAACTATAAAAATGACCACAAAAGAGAAAAAGGAGAAATTCATCAAAACAAGAACAAAAATCCAATTAAATAAACTGCAAAAAACAACAACAACAAAAACGCTTCAAAAGAAAAGTCAAAAAAAAAAAAAAAAAAGGACTCCAAAGAACCACTGGAGAAACTCTATATGACTGCTGCTGACAACGTTGCACACCTCTATATGAGGATAATAAAAAAAAAAAAAAAAAAAAAGAGAATGTCCAAAACAACAAATATAATAAATCGACCTCTTGTATACGTATGTATATATATATATATACATCGTACAATTCGTCGTGCCAGCGGAGACACTCGTAAAATTTCTAGAAATGTGCCAATAAATAAGTTGCCTTCTTTTTTTTTTATGTGTGTGTTTGTGTTGCTCGTCCTTTTCGCGCCCTTTTCACCCCAGTCAACAGGTTGATCAAATCTTGTCGACATTGGATAAAATGAGAATCCCCCCACACACACACACTGGAGAAAACAACCAAAGCGAAAACAAATAAAAAATAGAAACCCACAACAAGCCATTGCCACACCTTTTGTTTTTTTGTTGTTTTTGATTCTCTCTTGTTTTTCTTTTTTCTTTTTTCTCTTCTCCTTTATGTGTTTTGATTTCCTCTCATGTTCAATCGTGCCACGGACCAGAAATGAAGAAAACATTTGCGACAAAAAGACAGATACGCTAAAGCATGTCGCCCACCTTCAACCACTTTTCGCGCTCACATACAAACACCCAAAAAGGAAAAAAGCAGAAGAAGAAAAAGAAACGTAAATACATACGTACAAAGGCACACAACAAATAAATATGGAACGCGATTCAATCAAGAAGTTCGTTGATGAGAGACCGCCAACGTCCCAGAGTTTCCACAAACGATGGCATGATGTCTTTGAGGGCTGAAGTGGAACAATTACGCAACGGAATAGAGGTTGAGAGAAGCACAATGCCGCTTTGCAAAGACATGCCAATGCCGCCACCGCATACTTCACGTCCCAGTAAAGAACCTTCCAACAGAAGTTCATACAGCTTAACACGCACCGCGGCATCCACAGGAAGCTGCGTCAGTAGAGTCGAGTACACATATAGTCGCTCGGTTGCGTGATCAAAGGTAACCAAAACGGTGTGACGTTCATCTGTGCCAATAACGCAAGTGAGATTCATGTCAAACTGCAAAGAAACCCCTAATTCTTCACCGAGTTCCTGCAGATTAGACTTGGCATTCTGCAAAAGATCCACAAGAACAGGTCCCGTACGCACGCCGCCGTCACCGCACTTCTGACGCCCACGCAACTCTGAAAGTTCCTGGTGAAGTCGATCAACTTCATCGCGCAGCCGCGAATTTTCTACCTCCAGTGTCGCGCTAAGAGAAGAGCCTAAGTTTTTGCCATTGTTTTTACTATTCATGTTGCTTTCAAGAGCAGTACTAGATACCACATTGGTGTGGGAAAGGCCATCTGACATGCTAGATGGATCTACATGACTTACCGTCGCCGTTGTAAGTGGACGCGAGGAAGGACGCTCCGAATGACGCGCACGCGTATCTGCGCTTGTCGCACGGTGTGTGCTGCTGCTGCGCTTCTCTCCCGAAACGTGTGGGGTAGGATCGCTTGTCGGTTTACTGCGCACCTCTGCCGCCACTGTACCGCGGCGCGGAGATACCAATTGCAACATGGAATTGTTTTTCAGTCCAAAATCTCCACCCACCGCGCTGTCCTCCAGCACCACACCGTCGTGAAGGAGCAACTGTCCATCCGGAATACCGTATGATTTGAGGTACCGCCGTATCTTTCCCACACTCAGTTTTCCTAAATCTCCACGGATCACCATCTTAAACTTGCGGCCATCCTCACTTTGAACAAAAAATGCCTGTTTGTCATCCATTTCTTCGCCAAAAAGGTCCTAACGTTTAAAACTACGCCGTCTTCTAACAGGAATATATATATATATATATGGTGTATTTGCACGTCTGCCGCAGTCTGCTTGAGTGTATCTCAAATGACAGACGGTCGTCGCCCGGACGAAAGCAACCCAATTTCTTATTTCTAAACCGCCTCCCTTTTTACTCCTTTTACTTTATTTTTTTTTTATTTTTTGGTTGCCTTCGCTCCCTGTAAAGACACAAGCAAAGAAAGTTAGTGAGAAAAAAAAAGAAACCCTCATCCTCGAGTTCAGCCCTCCCGCCTTAGCAACAGAGATACGGAGACAAAAACATGCCACATCTCACTTATCCTTCTCCCTCCCGCCCACAGAAAGGATGTGAGGAGGAAAAGGAGGAAATGTAGCCAATAAAATACACACGAAGACAACGATAGCAAAAAAAAAAAAAAAAACAATTAGAAAACAGCAAACTCAACAAAAAGTCAACATGAAAAAAAAGGGAACGGGAAGTCAGTTTCATTCCCGCAACGAAATCTGCGATATCCGCGGATGACGGTCAATTCACACACCTGCACACACACACACAAAGAGACACGCTCCGTTTTTGTTTTTGTTTTCCTTTTCTTTTTCCCCCTCTTCTTGTTTCTATTGAAAATTCCCTACGACTACATCCTTCTCAGAACTGCTCCATGATTTTCTTAACGAGTAGGAGGAACTGTGGCATGTGAGGATTATCGGATTTGACTGTAATGTTCACAGAACCGGATTTGTGCAAGAAAAGCTCAAGCATAAAGTACGTGGTGTCGTCTCCCTCCTCCTGGGCATACAAGTAGTACTTCTGCGCGTCGCCCTGTGCACCAGAAGCCAATGTAATAATGCCACATTCCTCCAGACCCTCCTCAAAGGTCTCCGTATCCGGTACCTTCTGAAGCTGCAGCTGCAATGTGGATGTCGCTTTTTCACCTAATGCACCCCAACGACGTTGAAATTCGTGTGGCTCAATGCTCGGATCCTCTGACAATTCAAAGCCACTGTCCATGAGTCCAAGGACTGGTCTTTGCCATCCAAATCCCATTCCGTTCGGTTCTTGTGCTTCTCTGCTAGCGGAAGCCATCGACATCATTCCTTCATTTACTGCGTGTTCCTCATCATTTTGTTCTTCCTCATCCTCGTCCTCCTCCTCATCTTCTTCTTCGCCCCCCGCTGCGGGCGGCTTGATGAAGCTGTCGCTTGTCTGGTAGTACACAACAGAGAGGGTGTCAAACTCCTCAAAGAGTTTGTCTCGCAGCGCCGCGTTCTGCTCCTCCACAAAATATTTAATCTCCGCCATTGGACCGCAAATAATTTTGTTTGCCGCCATGAGGTTCTGACGAAGAAGTCGATGATAGAGTAGTGCCTGGTCGTGCACATCGGCATGAGAAAAATCATTGATGAGTAGTTTAAACATCGTTCCAAGCACCGGCTGCATCTCAGGAGGTCGCTTAAAGAATAGCTTCACGGCAGAAGTGAGAAATTGCAGGCGAAATTCCGGCGGTTCTGCAAGTAAATTTTCATTGCACATGACTTCGAGAATGTACGGGGCATCCTCAATGTGCTCGCCGAGTTCTCCCAGGACCCACACGAGCGCCACTCGGCTATCTTCATCCGCAAAGTTCATCTCGTGATAGACCCTCACAAGAGCGTCGAGAAATGGACGCACGACCTCAATGTCGCGGTATTTGCGCAGGTAATTCTTCATCACAGCAAGGCTCTTACCACGGACATGATCCGAGTCACATTCGAGAAAAAGTAAAAAGTGCTGCAGCACCTTCTGTGCAGTGCAAGGGAGACGCAGTGCCACTTTTCCCATTGCCTCGATAGCCGCACCCCTTACGGCTTTGTCACGTTCTAACGCGTAGGCTGCAAACTCCTCAAGGATGTCGGTTGATGATGCCTCATTCGCCAACATGGACAATATTTCAATCTTCACTGCCTTCACATAGGTAGGCTCCATGTAAAGGCAATAAAAGACCTTGTATGAGTCCTGAAACACACGTGGTTCACGCTGAACAAGAAGTTTAATGTGGCACAACACAACGTAGGACACCTCCATTTTGGAGCATGACGATAAAAGCGAGAGAAGAGGAAGTTTAAGTCTGTCAAAGACTTGACGATATACCGCAGGGTAATTTTGTGTGAGGTAAAAAAACACATTACTGGCACTGAGGATCAAGTCACTGTTGTTGCTCTGAAGTCGTTCCTCAAGAAGATTCATAATGTCAAACATCTCCTCTTCGCTTGTAGGGGTGTAGCGGAGAACGAGATTAATAATCTGCGCCTGGTGCCATTCGGGAACGCTACGCAATTTGTTCAACAAGTAATATAAAATTGGCTTCGTCACTTCAAACACGCCTTCTGTGGTACCGTTGGCCTCGGCATCACGCGAGACCTCCACGAGAACGGCAAGGGCGTTGCAACACACCAGCGAATCGCTGTCACGCAACATTCCCAGCATCCGCTCAAAAAACCGCTGTTTATGAAACTCAACCGGGGAAATACGAAACACTTTTAGTGCGCAAAGACATGCGGTTTTCCGTACATGAGCCGAAACGTCTGAAAAGCCCTTCTTTACGGCGGGAATTAAAAACACAAATAACTGCGGTAGACGTAACGACGCCAGTGAACGCAAGGCAAGGCCACGCACCAGCGGACTTTCCTCCCCGCATTCCTTTGTGAGGGTGTTAATACTTAACAGCGCCAGCTCCGCGTTGTTTTCCGAGCGACTGATGAGGTAAAAGTAAATAAGTTTCTTGCTGACAATATCCGTCGTGCCACATGCCAATATCATCTCCGTAAAGAGACTTGAAGTGTCAACTCCCATCGTCATAAGGGCAATCACTTTTCGAAGGAGTTCACGCTTGCGAGTGAGATTCTTCTCAATCTGTGGATCCCTAAAACCCTGCCGCAGCTCGTTCACTTCACTCCGCAACTCCACTGGCGTGTTTGAAGACATGGAGGCCATCGCCCTGTCGGTAATGTAATATATATATATGTGTGTAGATACCGTTAAAAGAGAAAATCTTGCGCCTTTGTCGCGTCGCTAGCAGACACCGGATCGATCTCCTGCAGACGCTGCGATGGCAAGAAAGAAGGAAAGAGAGAAAGACAAAAAAAAAAAAAAAAAAAAAGAATCCTTTCAACTGAAGAAGCAAAAGGAGAAATTCAAGAAAATTGACAGTTGTTACCCCCAGCCCAACACACAAAAGTAAATACGCATGTGTACCAGCGTAGAGAACAGCGGGCGAAGCCAACTCCTTATAATCCACATCTCATCCCCTCTTCACACTCCTTTTTACTCTTTCGTTCCCCTCCCCTTCCCTCATCATCGTCACCATCTTCCTCAACCCAAAAATAAAAGCCACGGAAAAGGGAGACGCGCGCCCACACCGCCAGCACTTCCCATTTGATATTTACGTTGGCGCACGCCTTGTTTTGTGCATCCCCCCCCACAGTTTTGTTCCTTCGTTTGAGCGGCATGAACGCGCGAAATAAATAAGCAGCAAACACACACACACACACACACAAACAAAACGAAAAGATGCTCGCAGAGGGAAAAAAAAGAAAAATATATAACCCCGAAAAAAACAATTCTGGACAAACCGGCGGGTTGCCCCATGAGCCCCACACACTTCCGTTTTTCTGTTGTTGTTGTTTCGTTTCCTTCTTTCCTGCTTGTCGTTGAATGTAAACTTCATTGAGGCCCCGCTGTTTCTTCCATCCTCGCACGTGACGGCACGCCGTCCGTGAAAAACTGAGGCACATAAAAATGGTAAATAAAACAAAATATGTAAAGACTCGGGAGAAGACAATCCACTTTATTCTGTTGTTGTGACGTTCAGTCCAACACGCATACATGCATACAAACATTGATATCGATGTATACATATAATACATATATGTATTGTATAGGGGTTTGTTTACGTTCATATATTTTTTTTTTTTCTTCCTTTCTTTCTTTGGGAAAAGAAGAAGGTCCCTCACCCGCAGGAGGGAGCGGCGGCGACTACACCGCCTGAAAATAATTTTCGTGCGGGGAACAATCATGAGCCCACAGACACACAGACACGTATAATATTATATACAATTGTGTATGTTTGTGCATGCTATTTCCCTCAATTTCCTCCCGTTGATAATCGTCTCGGACACTACTCGCTTCCAGTCAGCTGTTTCATCCACAAACACACAAAGACACACACACACACACACATTGACTCACTTTTTAGAGGCAGCCAAAAAGAAAAAAGAAAAAAGAAAAAATAAATAAATAAATAACAACAAAACACACGGCAAGCAGAAAAACGCTCCCGCCAACACAAACACAAACACATGTGATAATAAATGAAGTGAGAAAATGGCAATGGCTTGGCTCACGTCGGGTGTACTTGTGGCATGTGTCTACGCACCTGAAAAAACTCAGCGACCGAAAGAAGACCGACCGACAATCACCCCCCCCCCCCCCCAAAAAAAAAAAAAAAAGGATGGAAGTGAAGACGGAAAAACAAAAACAGCAACAAAAAGAAAAGAAAAGGGGAAGAGAAGGGAACGCCCCAAAGTACTCCTAAACAATGACACACACAAAAACAAACAAAAATATTTACAGGCGGAGGGGGAAAAATAAACTGAAAAACAAACAAACAAACAAACAAAAAAACATAAACTTATAGATAAAAAATCAGTCGGATGCAGAAGAGACACAATTCACCCTTCCCCTCAAATCCCTAACACGTTACTCGATACATCAACTGCAATCGTTAACTTGAATGGGAATAACATGAGTAAAACCAAAATGCAAAATCAAAAAGACCAAACAAATACGACAGAATTCCCCCCCTTTTCCCTTTCGTGTAATGTGTTCCCCCTCCCTCCCCTCCCCTCCCCCTTCTCTCCCTCTCTCTCTCTGTCATCACTCTCCACCTGCGTGAAAATTTGTGTGCCTGCACCCTACGGGAAAAGAAACAAAACGATGCGTGTACTCCACGAACACACCGCAGACCACATGTCCAGAAACACACACGCACCCACACAGACAAGCATGAAGAAAAAGAAAAAGAAAAAAAAAATGGAAATTAATGATGGCGATGATGATGGAAGCCTTGAACAGCAAAAAAAGAAAAAAGAAAAAAAGAGAAACAAAAACAAACAAACAAAAACAGCACACATGATGTAAAGCAAAAGTAAAATAAATGCAATAAAAGAGGAATAGAATAAATGCCGAGGCTGATAATAATCACAGACATTTGTGCGCCTGAGCAACGCCCAAAATTCACTTTCCTCCCTCCCAGGTGAGGTCCTGGCTGCATGCAGCCTTTTTTCCCCCCCCGCTTTGCCTCTGGCTGTAACTTCCTTTTTATTCTCTTCCAGGTGCGCTCCGTTTGCAACAAATACACCACAACGACGGGGACAGAGGGCCATGAGCAGCGACGGCAAAGAAAAAGAAAAAAAAAGCCACAAAGAAGACAGAAGTCAGAAAATTGCAAACCAACCACAAAAAGGAGCAAAATGAAGTACCACAAAACGACGGGACGTTCCCCCTCCTTTGAAAGGAGGAAAAAAAGCAGCCTGTAAACGTTGATGTAAATGAATGCCCACAATCGACATTTGTTAGCCATTCCTCCCACTCATTTTTTTTTTTTCACTGTTTTGATCAAAGAGTTTGTGTTATCGAAATTATTTCTCTTTCTTCTCTTTTTCCAGCTGTTGTTGCCGCTGAGTATAAAATAAATATGTACGGATGTATGCATATGAAGCTATCCCTTCCGTGTCTACTAAAACCTTTATATATATGTATATATATAAGCATTTACTTATTTCTTTTTTAGTTTTTTTTTTTTTTTTTTTTTTTCTCTCTCTCTCTCTGCATGTTTGTTTTTCACGCAGACACAGCTGTCAGTACCACCTCTTCTTTTTTTTTTTTTTCTTCATTGACACAAATCACTGTTTCTTCGTTCATTTTGTTGACCGCACTTTTCTTAGAAAGTTGTCTCCGTTTAATTTTGTTGTCGTTGTCGTATTCCCCCCCCCCCACTTCCCTCCCTGCCTCCTTCTCACTGACGCTGCACCTGCGCCTCCCCGGGCAAAACAAAAAACAAACAAACAAAAAAAAAAAAAAACGTTTAAGCAGCGAAGCTAGGCGTCCACCGGAGAGATTTTTTTATTTTTTATTTTTTGGTTACATGCCGCTCGACGTATCAAAAAGGCTTGGTAATTTCAGTTATTATTATTGTTGTTGTTGTTGTATCCCCTGCGTCGCCTGCCGGAGTTCCTGCTGCCCTCGCTGACACCAATGAACCTCCATCCCCTTCTACCCCGTCTTTGCCTGAAACTGCCGGTGCTCTGGTCGATATCTCTCCCCTGCTGCGGCTGCTCCACCCCATCCTTCTTGGCTGCTTCATGCGCGATGCGTATGGAGTCAAAGAAGCACTGGTCATCGTCCGCCCAGGAGGAGAGCACGGACTCCTGCTCCTGCAACGTCGAGTTCGTCAGTGACTCCACATAGCCAAGGACTTTCCCAGCACTCACCGGGACACCATTCAATTTCACGCTCCGTGACTTGACGGCGTCCGCGTAACTCTCTCCGCCGGGGAGTCGGACTATCGGCAAGGGGCCCGCACCCCCAAGAGGGACGGAGTCGGTTGGGGCACCCGTCGGCACCGTCGTTTCCGCCGTGGTGTTCATGCCAACTCGGACACCGCTGATGGTGGTAGCGACATCCACCTCGGCGGGTTTCATGGAGGCCCCTTCGGCGACCACTTGGGCAAAACTGCGTGAGTCTTGCATGGTCAAATCGCACAATTTCCTGTTTGTCACTTTTATTGTTTCCTTTCTTCTTCTCACTCCCTACAAAAGCACAGCCCCCTCCCCCTCCCCCTCCCAGGTGATTTATATATTTTTTCAGTCACAGCGACACAAGTCGACTCCTTGCTAAGCAGCAAATCGCGATGGTAAGAAGGCAGCAAAAACAGGCAACGCCAAATAGCGGGCGACGTCATCAACAGGAGAAGAGCACAAAGAGTGACAATAGAAAAAATAGAATGAGAGACAAAAATGACAACAAAAACAACAACAAAAAGCAGAAAAAAAAGACACACACATGTCCACACATCATCTGCTTCACTGTTTCAGCTGCAACGAGCCTTCACCAAATCCGCCGTGATGAAGTCGTAGAATCCAACCCGCTCTGGGCTCAACGAAACGTCGCCACCATCAGCAAGTAGCCCGCCATAACGAATAGAAAGTCGATGGAGCAGGTGTGCCAGCGATGGCTGGGGCATATCCATTTGCTCACAAACTTTAGCCGCACGATGGACTTGTAGCGTTCGAAGCAAACCCAAGTCTTCTTCTCGTGTCTTTGCCTTTTCTTTGGTCGAACACCTCATATATTCCTCGTCCTCGACGGCGGTAACAATCGTTGCCGCGAGTAACTTTACAACCTCCCTCTCCCGGCACAAACTAAGCGCTATGGCTGTCAGTGCTTCCAGCAATTCATTCATGGTAAGTCCGGCCATGGAGGAAGGAATGCGACTCCTTTTTTCCCCGTCTCCTAAGGGGGCAGCATCCACCCTACAGTTCACGGCATTTCTACAAAACGACTTGAGCGGGTTACGCAACGAATTGCGTCTTAACGTTTTTGCCGTCACATGAAAACAGGGCTCATGGTGAAGGCCAAAGCGGTTAAACGCAACCAGCAAACGAATAAGATCGGATTCCGGATATCGAGCAATCGTCGCTCTGGACAAAATGGACCCATCGTTGATGGCTACAATTCGTTGCAGGACGTTCTCTTCCACTATCCCAAGACTAGAGAGCGTAAGGAGGAGCCGTGGGATGACACCCTCTTCACATTCCCTCAACACATGATTTTCAGTACGAATTTCTTTCTCTGTGGAAAAGACGATGCGTCGTAATTCCTCAAGTAACCGCAGAAGCAACTCACCATCTTCACAATCCATGGCATTGTAAAGTTCGAGAAATACCACAACTTCATGCAAAGAGAAAATTGCAGATGAGATGGGGAATGAATCATCCAATGAAGCAACTTTGTCTTGCACTTTGCCCACGCGATGCCTCCCTATTTGCGCCAAATAATTCACTGCATCGTTCGTGGCCTCATCGGGGATGACCACCATACCGCTGATAATATTAGTAGATCTGTATTCCTGAAATGCGTTCTGCCGTAGGCTGTCGTGTTTATTGTCCTCTTCGCATCGATTCAAACTGCCTTCGTGAGGCGTCGACAAGTGAATCATGCCCTTAACAACGGCAAAGACTTCAGTTTGCGCCATAAATGCCACAGCATCTCGCTTTTGACTTGAAGACGAGTTCTTCATCCCCATTAAAGAATCGCTCCGGCTACCGCTGATTGTCATCGTCATGTTTAACTTTTGCCAGGAATCAAGAAGAGTTTCTGCCTTCCGCAGCAGCAGGCGTGACACGTCAGAAACAGGTGATTCCAACACAGTCGATCCCTCCTCAGTTATTTCAAGCCGCTTTGCCTGTGCCGCCCTCGCCACTCCTCCATCACGCTCACTTACGGCTGAACACTCCGCGCGTCGTTTTGAAGGGGCTTTCGAGCGCCCCATGGCCACCGCATCTCGTTGCTCCTTCTTCTGTCGCACCCGAGGAACCTGACGGATGTAACGTGGAACCCAACGCACAACAAAACTGCGTTGAAGCATGTACCACACCAACAGTAAAATTGGTGGCAGAGTTGCCCGTCAATGCTTCTTCTTTTCTTCTCGTTCCTCAGCGCAATGTATCCCCTTCTATGTTTTTTATTTATTATTATTATTATTTGCGTTTTCACGCGATCAAAAGCAGCAAAAAATACGGAAAAAAAAAGTCAAGCGCATGCTCCAGCTGCAATTCAACAGGAGCCGAGACCACACCCACACGAAGAAGCGGCAATTTACCCTCACCGCCCCGCCTCCGTCCAGCACGCGACCGCGGAAGAAAAAATAATAATAAATAAATAATACGAATAAGAAACACTGAGAGAGTGAGAAAATCATCCTCAAAATCCGCGCGAATCTCCCTCAAAACAACAACAAAACAAGCAAGCAAACAAAAAAAAACGATATGTACTTCCTTCACCCTAAACCCTCGTTCACATTATTCGTTCGAGGCCAATTCGATAAGAATAAACTCAAGCACAGTGACACAATTGTTCCGTATCCATTAACGATATTCGTAACAACGTGCCATGTCCCTTCACTCCCTCCCTTCCCTCTCTCTCTCCTCTGACTGCGTCGCGATCATCCGTCACGGCGACTACTCAAACAGCCCCGCTCCTACAAGAGAAAAAAAAAAATAAAAAATAAAAATAAAAAAAAACAAAATGGAGAAGAAGACAAGAGAAATGCCGATACCAGTGAAATGAATATTTAGAGACAACCAACAATGAGCCAAAAAAATAAATAAATAAGAAATTCCCCCCTTTGAAAAAATTAAAAACGGTAACTTTTCTGAGTAATACGTCCAATATTATAAACCTGAACATCACCTTTTTTTTTTTTCATTCTTCGTTTTTCAAAGTTCCCTGCGGCAATTTTTTTCATTTTAATTTTTCCTTTTGCAATCTCATCTTCGCTCCCTCTACAAACGACGTCCCCCTCCTCCCCAGAGCTGCAGTGGCCGCACAGTGACTGAAATAAAAAAAAAAAAATAATTTTTTTAAAGCAACACCAACAAAAAAGAACAACACACACACACACACACACACACACACAGAAAAAAAAAAAAAAAAAAAAAAAAAAACGAGAAGAAAATCACGTGGAAGCCTCAGACATCGCCAAGTGTGCCACACATTTTTTCCTTTTCTTTGCCTTTTTCCCCTCTTGCTAGCTCTCAATTCACCAATTATTTACATCGGCATTCATTCCCTCTTCCCCTCTTCTCCCTGACAAATCCTCTAAGCAAAAACAAACGCCGTGCTAAAGCGCAATAACCATCCGAGTGTTGGGCCCATCTCGTCATGCAATCTAAAAGCGTCCACGGTTCCGTTGAAAGAGGTCGAGTTGCCATTGTCACAGAAAGAAAAGGATGTGTCTCGTGATCTCTGGTCTCCCTTTGACCTCTCCTTTTCTTGGGCACCAGATAAGATCTGGTGGGCATCCTCCAAAGTCATAATGTTGTGTGTGGCGCCAAACGCATCCTCTCTCTCTCGCTTCCTCTTCGATTTCTGTGTCCATTTTGAAAGCTCAACATCACCATCGTCATGAGTGCTGTACCTAACCCGAAACTCCGGAACGGATGAATAAGGACGAGTAAAGAGACCGACAGCCTCCACAATGGCACCGGTGAGATGCCACAGTTTGAATGGCGGTAAGATTGGTGATGGTACTTCAAGAATCACATGCGGTTTCTTTTTTTTTATTTGACTCCTGCTCTGCACCATCTCTTTAGAGTCCATAGATCGCGTGGATCCCGTCGGTGGACGTGACGGAGGACCGAGAATACGCTTGTCAATTGCGCGGCCCAGCACCATTACACCCAATTCCCTGTCACAAACCAAAACCTGTTGCACAGGGCCATCTAACAATCTATGATGCTCTCTTGCCTCTAAAAAGACACGAGGTGACACCAACTCCACCGGGATTGAGATCTCTTCCTCATGATATTCTTCCTGCCCCGAAGCACACTCCTCTGCCCGGTTTGAATGAAACACCTCGTGATATGTGCCCTTCTTCGGGGGAATAACAAGGGGGAAAGGGTGATTTTTCTCAATTTCCCCCTCGGTTTTCTCCAAGTAGACACGAAAAAAGGCTTCCACAAGCTCACGAATAGAAAATATCTCCGTGCCATTAAACACCGCCACGAAGTACGTGCCTGGAACCACACCTGATTCCTTCTCTAAGGTATGCCGCATGTTCGTATAATGTGTCACCTCTGCTCGGATTGTGGGATCAAATATGAACGCCATGTCAAAAGGCAGGTTGTCGCAAGGAGAGAAAGAAGCTGCGTACTCATCACGCAAAATTCGATGTTCCTCGCATAGGGTAATCCTCCGCTTTGAAATATCACTTTTTGAGTAAACATTACTGCAGTGTGTGCGATCCCTTAGAGTCAAGCAACGATTGATGCGGACCTCACGCCGAACCTCAAACGTTGTACCCGCCGGAAACACAACCGCAGCACTTTGCGCAATTTTCTGCAACCTCGGGGTCAAATGCTCCATGCTGGGAGTCCCGCGGCTACCGCGCACAATCGGCCAAAGAAAAAAACGAACATGAAGAAACTGCGCCTGTTCTGCAACCTCACTGCTCTTTCCTTCCTGGACAACCATAAAAGCGGGCTTCGCACCATCGCATTGCCTGCTGGAAGGCGGCATGTCGGAGTTCAACGAGATCTCGCGCGCAGGATTCGACGCCTCCGGGGATGGCCGTGTCTCCAACAAGATATCGCCGCGACTACTCTTCATGTCTTCCTTTTCTTCAAGAACTCCGACTGTGGGGTCCATTGAAGTGCTTTTTTTGCGCTTCTGGCGTGTAGATTTGCCTTGTGTTTTCGTCATTTTTATCTTTGCAGGACAACACAAACAAAAATAACAGATTAAAAAAAAAAGGGAAAAAGGGAGGGAAAAAAAGGAAGAAAGAAAAATTCCAAAATTATCATCTCTGTGCATATACACACACGGAAAAACAAAAGGTGAGGTGGAGGAGGAAAAAGAAAAAAAAAAAAAAAAAAGAAACGGATGCATCGGTGTATCCCTTTACTTTCTTTTTTGTAGATTTCATGTATTTGCCAAGTGTTGAGTTTATTACGTCACTTCTATTGCAATGTTTCCTCTCAAACAAACAAACAAAAAACACGTCATCCGTCCATCATCGCCTGCACTTTCTTTTTTTTTTTTGTCTCGGCGTAAACCTTCACACCTTTATTAATTTATGTTCCCTGGTTACTCGACCATAACGCATGTATATACACACATATAATGATATACAGGAAGCGCTCACTTATTTCATCCCCCCTCCATCCTTTCCCAAACAGATGCACGCAGACTAATTTTTTTTTTTTCACTGAGCCACAGGAAAAGGGGTTGTTTGTTTACTCGTCTTCCTCCAACTGCGTTAACTATGTGAATCCTCCATATGGTGACTAAATCGCAGTCTGCATACATCCGCCAGGGCTACCGTCACCGTAACTCTGCTTCCGGCCGTCTTCACCACTAGACGATCGTTAGCCGTCATATGCTTCAGGTTTCTTGGTGCGATGGGGATGGCAATTTCATCCCGCCCCATCAACAATCGCTGGGCTGCGTCAAATCGCACACGCACCATTCCGCCACCGCCTTCCCAAAGACCCCGCAGCAAGCCAATAAATCCATCAAACCACCAAACTTCCACATCCAAAATGTGCTTCCGCTCAATCCAAAGTTTTATAGAAGGCAAATGGAGTTCCGTGACATCGCCATGAATCAGACGGCCGCTGTGCAGGTAGATCATGTCCCACGTCCGCATTGTTTCCACGGCAGCGGCTACTCGTTCCTCCACGTGGATTGAAATCGCCAAGGGTCGCTTCACCGACCCAAAGAGGATCGAACGCAACCTTTGTGCTAAGCGCCCCCAAGGCCTTCCACCACGCACCAAGGGTCCTCGCATTTCCTGCATAAGTTGCTCTGCAAACAACTGGAAAGAAGCAAGATTAAAGACACGCTTCTTTTGCTTAACAGTGCTGGGGTCTAATACCACGGCAGGATTCGTAAAGACAACTACCGGGAGAACAAACTCACCACATTGCTTATGAAGACGACGATCCGTATACCAAGTGCCGTGCCCCCGCGATTTATCCTGCGTAATGTCACCCTCCTCAGTTGGTGAACGATGATTTCCGTTCATGTGATGGTCTGAAAGCGGTATTCTTCGGTCATTTTCTATAAATCGTCGAAGTGCAGCCGCCTTCACTAAGTTATCTTCTTGAATGTCCTCAAACTCCAACGCGCGCTTGGAGTTATCGGGGCACTGGAACCAACGCGAGCCGTTGCTCCAGACTTGCCCACGCCAATGTTTTACCTCCACCACAAGCACAACAGGGCCCACTGCAACCACATCAATCTCACGGTTGTGCCCGAGTCGCTGCACGGGCACACGTCGACGAAGAAATACATGTTTCCAGCCAGCCGAACGCAACGCAGCCTCCACCAGCTCCTCCGCCTGCATGGAGGCCAAAAGCTGTTTCTGACGAGACGACATGGCAGTAAAGAACAAAATATTACGCCACGACAATGACGACAAAGTATTTCGGAAGAACCCTTGGGCCAAGCCCACCGCGATAAAAATCGTCACACACGTGACAAGAGTCATCAGCGCAGCGGGGAGCCAATAGAGTACATTGGCAACAAAGTCCCCCATTCACCTTCTTTTCTCAAAGCGCAAAAGCCCCCCCCACACACAAACATCAGCCCACAGACAAAAAAAAAAAGAAAAAAAGGGAAAAAAAGTGCATATGTGTGAAAATGGAAAGATAAGAAAAGGGGAATGTGTGTGGCATTGTGCATGCATGTATACAAGTTGCACATGAGAAAACAAAGTCCATCTACCAGAATAATGTATATATTTATTTAGTTTATTTTATAGTTACTGAATTAATAATAATACCACAACAAGTCTTTCCAAAACAAGATCACATCCAAAATTAATAAATATAAATAATGCTAGCTTTTCTTTTCTTTTCTTTCCTTTCCTTCCCTTCTTCCTCTTTCCTTCTCCGTTTGCCTCTACCTCGGTTCCCCTTCCCTCCTCAACCTTGCCTACCTAATTCTTGGCGCGTAGCCGTCCTCACCTAAACACTGTGTTTTAGCAGCGCGCTTCGCATAATTAAGATTAAATATATTGTGATTGGTGTGCTTATGAATAATAATAATAATAATAATAATAGTAATTTATTAAGTGAATTTCTTTTGTTTTCGTTTTTTTTTTTTTTTATTTTGCTTCATTGATTTTATTCCGGTCTTTGCCTCACCTTACTCTTGCATAATTCTTCGCCACGTCGGGGATCAAATACCACAGCCCATGTGCCTGCTACAACAACAACAACAAGCAAAAAAAAAAAAAAATGAATATGCGGAAAACGGGAGCTCATTGAAATCGATGTGGTTAAATAAAACCAACAAAACACACACACACACACGCCAAAAAAAAAAAAAAAAAAGGGCAAGCAATAAATTCTATAAAGAACAAGAAAAAAAAAAAAAAAAAGTAGGATGTAGGAAGGGCATGTCGACAACCAACGCCGAACGTTCGACGTCAGGCCGAAACCTCCGTGAAGACAATTTTAATGCCAACACCGGAAATGCTGTTGTCCTCTTCGGCAACAAATTTCGCGTCTGCCGGTAGTTTATCCATCGTCTCCCATTTGCCCCGAATGGTCTTGTTGACCTGTTCTGCACAATTGAGGATAGAGTTCGTGAGCTCCACGTCCTCTGACTCAAAGTACACGTCCACCATGTCTGTTACCACAAGCTTCACCTTTTTGCGCAGCTGCTGCACGCGGTTGACAAACTCCCGCGCCCGCCAGGAATCCACCAGAGCCTGTTCCTCGCGTTTGTCCAAAAGTACCACCACATCGTTGTCGGTGTTGCTCTCAAAATCCGTAAAGCCATCCTTGATCTTGCGCACCACCTTGACATCGTTGACGGTGATGAGCTTTCCGCACACCTCCATCTTCCCACTTTGAATGAACCTTGCCACCTCCTCTGGAGTCAGTTGCTGAATCG
>NW_001849514.1:77480-88404 GCF_000209065.1 Trypanosoma cruzi
TGTGAAACAGTGACACGCACGAATATTACATATAATATGTATATATAATATTATACGCGTCCCACTTCCACCGCCTCAGAAAAAAAAAAAAAAAAAAAAAGGGAAAAGCACTCGTCAAATAATTTCTAAAAAAAAAAATATTTTGCGCCTCGCTGGGGCTTTTTTCCCCCTCTTCCGATGCGAAAAAGGGAACAAGAAGAGACGATCACAGTTTGACTCACAGCCCCCGATATTCCCTCTTTGAATGCGATTCATCCAACACTCACACGCCCGTGAAGGCATTATTTCAATTTGCAACAGTCAAGCTCGTTGAAAACTTACCGACTGGCGCTCTTCAAAGGCCCCCCCAAACCAACAAAATTCCCCCACGTAAAAAACAGAAAAGGCAGAACTGGCGGAATGGCGGGAGAGAAAAAAAAAAAAAAAAAAAGAGGCATGCAGTTTTTCCTACCAACGCGGGACCGCTAAAAATACAAAAGCTAATATATATATATATAGAGAGAGAGAGAGATGTACGGGCAAAAGAGCTAAAACACAAGAGTCGACCATCCACTGAGCCCCGCCTGCTGGCACACTCATACCGGAATTAAGAGAATAAAACAAAAAATCTCACACACAAGGCAGGACCAAAGCAGGTTCCCATGGCCGTCACCTTCCGGCTCAGACGCATGAAACCACAATGAACGACAGTGGATCAATTAACAAAACAAAAACAACAACAACAACAAAACTTCTCGCCGAAATATTTATGGTATTCCTCATTTCAACTTCATGAGATGGCAAAAAAAAAAAAAAGAAAAAAAAAACACGGAAAAAACTTGCCACATATACCTCCATGAAATCTTCACTATCAATCCCCTTCGACCCTCCCCACTTTTTTCCCTCACTTTCCTTCTCGTTTTCCCCCGATTGCAGCCCCTTGGTGATCTTATGGTCTGATCCCTCACCGTGGTGTCACGGTCGATCACCCTGTATTATCGGAGTAAGCCAGGAGACGGCAATAATTCTCTCACAGGATTTATTTTTTTTTTTTTTTTTTATTTTTATTTTTTATTTTTTTTTATTTTTGTGGGCACAGGGCTGGCGGCATCAAACAGCGCCTGGGCCAGCCGCGTCCTGCTGGGATACAGTTATAACGCAATGAGACCTGGGGGTGGGTGTTAACGCAGTGCGAGCAATCGAATTTATTTGGGAAAACACAAGTAAAAACAATAATAATAAATAAATAAAAATTATGCGTCAACCGTACGAGCACAAAACAAGACACAAGAAAAACAAGAAAAATTACACTCGCTACCCTCCACCGTGCCCTATCTGGCCGCACATTCCAGAATTTTCTGAAAAAAATTGCAAGCCCACACATTGATACCGCATATAAACCCGTCCTTTTCACCCATTTTCCTCTTCCCAACTAAAAGAAATATTTAGCACGTACCCACATTACCATGGTGTTCACATTTATCAAGCACAAATACACTCGCGCACCTCCCAAAATTTATTAAACTGACACTCTCCACCATAAATAACCTCTCCTTCTCCTCAGAAAAATATCTACTTAATGATGATACACGCTTCCCCACCATTCCCTTCTTTCTCTCTCTGCAGCAAGAAGAAAAATTGACATGTATCTAATGAAATGAATCCTACACGTTTATTGAGAAGCATAATTCATTCAAAAAGAAAAATAATGCACACGTATGGGGGTTTCAGAAATGGGTTTCACGTCTTTTTGAGGTGCCAATGATGATTCATTTCAATTCAATTTTGAATCCTGTTCCTCCCCTTGTTCCGGATTCATCACGGTCTCCGATTTTTCCCATTTGCACTCATACTTGTCCACGTCCACTGGAACTTCCATAACGAGCCGTATTCCCTTCACGCACCTCCCGCATCTTGGACTGGCAGTGGCCTGCGATGAAAGTGCGGAGGATATGTTCTCTGTGAGAATACTACCAACAAGTGACATCCCCTCTTCCTCTTTTTCCTCCACCGACTCTGTCGTACATCGCCTCTCACATGGGTAAGGTTCAGTCTCTTCTTCACATGTGGCCACTCCGTTATTGTTATCACCGTCGAGTGGGTCTTGCAAAGGCTGAAGTACTCCGGACTCTTGGGACTGTTGAAGCAAAGTGACCCCTTCGATGTTTAGGTGTAACTTCAAATGTCTCAGTGAGGCGGCAGCGCATACCTCCGTGGAATTCTCGGCTCCAGCTACAGGTGTTGTAAGTTCAACAGGATCAATGCATTCATCAAGTACTTCCTTAGAGAAAGATGAATTCTCCGTGAGAGTTTCGCTCGACGGGGAATATCTTCCTTGGCACTCGGGTGGTTCTAGGTATTTCATCCGCAAATGCATCTCTGCCTTTTCTTTTTTGTGTGTACACCGAGGCAGCGTGAAGGAATGAGGTGAAATGAATGGCCTGTTACCTCTCCCACTGTTACTATGAGTAGGACTCACTGAAATCGATCCAAGCCTATTAAGAACCTCAAAAGTGGGGTCCACTGAGGAAAACGAACGTGTCGGTGAACACAGTCTTGGTGCTGGTAGGTACCTCTTTCGGAGAAACTCACAGTAAAGTTCAAAAGCATCATCCGTGTAAGGTGTGAAAAAGGCATGAGCAACTATGGGTGTCGCCACAGTAGCAATACACATGACAACAGAAAAAAAACCACACAGGTACCAGACATAAATGCAGCAACCGATCTGCAGGAGTGTCAGCAATACCATTATCCCACTACGACCACTTTCACGTCGGGTCTTCTTTGTTGCATCTGAGACTGTGCTCGGCGTCCCTCGAGAAGTGTACCGCTTCGTAATGTGCATGATACAACTCACAGTCACAATCAATGCACATGGAGGTGCACAAAAAATAACAACTAATGAGATCAACAAGGCCATATTGTGATAGTTTCTGGAAAACCAAAGAAGGTTAACCAGGAGACGCGTTGTGTATACATCGCGGATGGGCACAGCTGGTCGCAAGAAAAACTCCTTCGGTGTCCGCTGAGGTTGTTCCAGTGAGACGCTCCAGAGAGCAGAAAGCACATTAAGAAAGTTGTTTCCATCAGCGCATCTACGTTCCGTCAGCACCTCATCCGACTCTTCCACGGACAGTCTGCTGAGTCTCGACGATATTCCCTGCTTGCGGGCATGCATTTTGCTGATGGCGGGAAAGGATGCCATAAACAAAGAGAAATCAATCAAACCAACAAACAAGCAAACAAAAAGACTGCAAATTAAATATTTCCAGCTAACCTTTGCAAAATATTTCAATCCCTTTCTAAGCTTCGTCGGTGGTACACCCAATAACTGAGAAAACAACACGAGAAGAAAAATGAGCAAAAAATAATGCCTGATATGACGCGCAATCAACCATATAAATATATTTTTTTAGTGTAAAACAAAGAAAACAAATTTAGAGCAAACTCCCTCTCATCTCTCTCAATCCAGCGACTGCATCATTTCCCGGAGTTGACATCTGGTCACTTGGCGTTCCCGTATGACATCTCTCACAAGGCCCTTTTTCTCCAAAATAAGTGCGATACGAAGTGCAAGCAGATGTTTACATAGCCACGCCTCCTGTCGTCGAATGCTTTGATAGCCATAAGCCCCACATGGGCAGTAATATGGAGAGAAAAGACGGTGCTCACCAACAAAATACAAACACCTTCCTCTGAAATTCACATTTTCATCTTCGACCTCCTCTTGCCGTTCCTGTTCCTCGTTATGCGGTACCCCTTCATTCTCTTCACAAGAGTCATATGCCAAATAGCGAAAAATAGACTCGGCACCATGCAGTGCAATTCCGATAGCCGAAGTAAAAACCTTTCCATGAATTAGTTGCAGCGGCGCCAACGTCTCTTCCAGAGAAGCCGCACCTGTTCTCGTCTCCGTGATCGGATAATTTGCCGGTGGTGTGCGTTGTGAAGTGAGGTGGTCGGCATAATTGTGCAAAACAAGATCGGTGAGCAACGCAGGAACGCTCTGTGCACTGCAAGAGTACATGTGAAAACTAACCAAACTAATACTAATAATAATAATGGCTAGCTTTAATACGGCTATTCATACGGTCTAGGCCCCAGGGCAATCTCGCAGCTTTCTTCCCAACGCACCCAAACCCTACTGGGCCGTGCTGCCCTACGCGAACAAGGAAAAAAAAGGAGAAAAAGAAAGTCATGATGTCAACAAATTATTAAGAAATACGTACATACATAGGCATAAAAAAAAAAAAAAATTAAAGGGTAGACGTACGTCGCGCTTCACTTTTTCCAATCTTAGTTCGAGCAACTCCGCTCCCATACCTCTTCGCACCCGCTCACACCCTCTTTTTCGCATACTTACACAACACACACACAGAGATACACATAGAGCAAAATAAAACAACAACAGGGGAATCACCTTTCGCGTCTTTGTTGTCTCCCATTGTTACGCTGGCGGCCCCCGTGACGCTGTCGGTCATCGTGGCGCGGTCTGTTATCATGTCGCTGTCTCTCATCCCTGCGGTCACTTCTCGGGTTTTGTGAGGACGCGCTGAAACGATGCTGTTGTTGTTGTTCGTTGCGATGACTCTTGTGTCCTCCTTGAGAGTGCCGCCGTTTTCTTCCTCCACGGCTCTCTTCCCTTTGGCGGTCACTCGAGCGACCTTTGCGCCTTTCACCAGAGTGGTGACGTCTTCGGTGACTACTACTCCTTCTCCGCTTTGTTCGTTTTTCTTCATTTTCCTCCTCTTGCCGTCGCCTCCGCTGCAGTTCCTTTAGGTCTTCAAAGTGGAACTCTTCTTCAATCGGCTGCCTAGCAACAACAGATACGCCACCTCCCGTTGGCATACTCCTATCGGGAATATCAGCCCGAACCGGGTGGTGGTTACCAATGTCGCTGACATTTTTGGTTGTGCCTCCAGTGACTTTGGGGCTTTTGTGGTTGTGGTTGTTCGTGCCGGCGTTGTTGCGTGGAACAAAATTGAGCTGAAGTGCGGAATGGAGAGACTCCAGCTGTTTGAATGGTGCGACGACGGGTGCCACTGCGAGCGGTGGAGTGGCAGATGGAATTTTTATCCCGGATGAAGAAGCTACGGGCGGAGCCAATTCTGTTGTTTTTGTCGGTGGTAGAGATGGAGGGGCCTCGGGTGGATTCCCCGCCGTGGGCGCAATAACCGCAGGGTCGGGGCTTGGGGTGCCCTCTGCCGTCGCCGTCGGGTAACACGGCTTCGTTTGCCGCGTCTCGATGAGGAGCTGAACATTTTTGTTTCCCGAGTTAACAGCCTCCTCCAAGTGCTTCCGATGCAGACGCAAGACGGCATTTAACTTCGTCCTCTCTAAACCAAATGCCAGCGACCAGTTGTCTGGAAGCGCAGTGATGTTCGAAGGTCGCGTTGCAAAGAGTGAACACACTGCAAGCACATGGGCTTCCTCCGCGTACAATTCCACGCACCGCGGGATGTCATTCAGCCAACTCACAGCGTCTGCAAGCCATTTTTTCAAAACCAAATTTGAAGAAAATCCATTGAAATAAAAGGCACTACTCTCCGCCGTGCCGGTATCCGCAGCAACTCCCACTTTGTCCTCCTCGATCAGCATCCCAAGAAAAAGAATGGCATACTTGAAAGGAGACTCCACAAAAGTCTGAAAGCCGAGCGCCTGCAAAACCACCTCTTCCGCTTCCAGTATACATGACTTGAAATCATCGTAACGCTCTGGTGGTGGCTGAAGTTGCTCAATAACAGGTTCGCCACGACGGCGTTGGTTTAACCGCATAAAGACACCCACTATGAGACGTACACGCATGGAATGATCCTCCATCTTTGTTGCGATGAGGACACACGCCGCGGTGAGATAAGTAATGTCATCGTGTTCTCGCAGGTTAAACAAACAGTAGTCCAATGGAGCGTATGGATCCCCAAACATAAGAACACCAGACGGACGTTCTGTCCCAACGTGGATCGGCACCATGTACGACGTTTTTCGTGCCCCAGGTAGCACATCTCGGCTGCTATTCCCTTCCGTGATACCATATTCATCTTGGTAGTCTCCGCGCTTACGCCGGACCTGTTCGGCGACCGCTTGGAAGCGTTGGAACAACACGGCAGCCCTGTACGTCACGGAAGGAGTGGTGCGAAGCAAAAGACACCCCGTGCGAATGAGATCCACTCCGTAGGAGGAGTAGCCACGCCTGGCATCGTCTATCCATCCAGTAACCAGGGCCATTTCTCTTCACACCGGTGCCCCCACCCTACCTCACCTCCTCCTTCACAAACTTGCCCTATTCACTCCTGTGCCGTGGGGCAAAAGAGG
Source organism: Trypanosoma cruzi (assembly GCF_000209065.1). Taxonomy (NCBI): domain Eukaryota; phylum Euglenozoa; class Kinetoplastea; order Trypanosomatida; family Trypanosomatidae; genus Trypanosoma; species Trypanosoma cruzi. Next base: position 83,772 of record NW_001849514.1, read on the forward strand.
CGACAAGTTTGAAACAAACAAAAAGAAAAAAAGGGATTTAACACAATTTGTAGGCAACTGGTAAAAGACAGAATCTAAACAATCTCAAAGGGAATGCATTCAAAAGAGAAAAAAAAAAAAATAACAAAATAAAACAAACTTCCACATACGGAAAAGGAATATATATATATATATAATATATATTTCACCAAACCCTCGCAGAAACAATGCCTGACAGAGCAAAAAAAAAAAAAACAAAAAAAACTCGTCCTTAAAAAAAAAAAAAAAACATATTATCTGGAACGGTTTGTTGTCACACACACACACACACACACACAAATGTGGCGTGTGATTAAAAATCTTCATCCTCCAAATTCAAATTTCCTCCATCGTCATTACCATTATCTGTGCTATGATACATCGGGTAATTTTTGTTCCTCCCTTTCCATTCACCATCGTCCCCATTCTCCTCCGGTTGCTCCTGGCCCATCGCTCTTCCCCGAATCATCGACTGCAGAGCCGAGAAATCCTCATCGGAAAGATCCATGATGGAGGGGTCCACCTGTGCCACTGCCTCTTTATCACCCCTCAAAAAGGCCTTCTGCATGGATGTTATCTCATCACGAGAGAAAATAGTCTGACGCCGATTCTCTTTCCGCTCCATGTGATCCATCATTCGCTCAATCTCCATCTCTTTTGGGTCAATCTCCTCCACGGTGTCTTCATCAATCATGTTCCGAACTTCTTCATACCTCGCTGCACTCAGGCCTTGCCTTTCTGTACAAATAGATGAAGACTGGCATAGGGCGTTCGCAAACGCCTCAGCGCCTGCGTATTCATTAAGACGTAAAAGACGAGGCGACAACTGGTCCATGTTTTTGTGATCCATAACTGCTTCACAGGCCTCCACCACAGTGCTGCACACGCGCTTGCACTTGGCATATGCGGGCAACCTCGATACCCCCAATAAAAAAGGAGCCGTATCACTTTCATGGGTGATGGTAATCTGTCGTATCCACTGGCCAACATCCGAAAAGGGGTTGCATACATCTTCTATCGCCGTCAGCACATCGTCCTCGTTGACCCGCACACGTGTTTGCACGCTGGCGTTAAACAGCAGTTGCACGTCGCCGTATGCCTTCCCTACCATAAAATTGCAAACACCACAACTGATGGCGTCAACCACGTCCTTTGGAAGGGGGGCATGCGGCGGTTTCTCCTTCTTTGCAACACCGGCTTCGGAAAACAACAGCGTCACTGCAAAAAAAATGCACAACTTAAGAAAACGCATAGGACGTCCCTCTCGTGTTTGTTTGCTTTTCATTTCTACTTTGATTCTATCCATTTCCCTCTCTATTTGCGTCCTTTTGTTTGTGTGCGTCTGTGAATTTTACCAGCTCCCAAAATATTCCTCAACTTTGTTCCACGCCGCACAACTCTTTCCTCCATTCACATAACAGAATGGCAAACAGAGATGATAATAATAATAACAATAATAATAATAGTAATAATACGCACAGCTGGATCTAACAGACATAACGGCATGAAGAAACAACCAATCCAATAACAACAAAAAAACGGTAGTTCTACCACCCCCTCTGCACACACACACACACACACACACACACGGACGGACCCACCTACCCCCCTCAAGAAAAGTGCATCAAACCTTTGCCATATCGGCTCCAAACTTCCACCCCACTCAAAAAACATTCAGAACACGTGCAAATTCATTCACCACCTCACAAGCACCTTTTCTGTTTCTGTCCGTTGTACCTTCACCACTACTGGGATGACGAAGAGGTGTGGGTCTTACCCTCAAATTCCTCACGGATACGTTGAATGCCTTCTGCATATTGTTTCCTGGAATGCTGCAGCTCCTCGTCATCTTCCTCTTCATTGAAGTAGTAGTACACAATCGTTCTTAGCCAATCCGGCATGTTGTCTTGGCGCGCCAGTTTGATGGCATGTTGGTTGATGTAATGACCCCATGGTTCGCACGTACGCACCAAGGACGTTTCCAAATCTAACAAGCGATTAAGAAACGATCGGTGCGTCACATCGGAAGCCTTCTCTTTTACAACACCACCAAAGCGGGATGGTGAAAAGGGATTGTGCCCAAAAGTCTCCATTTCTTGCCCGGGTGGAGGCCCTGCGGTGGCAAGCCAACCGTTCCACAACATCTGCAGCTCCCGATGGAGTTGATCCAGACGTTTTTCTGTCATCACGACATCAATCTGTTGGCCTCTTTGCCTCATTTCTTCTTCGTCGTGATGTAACATCACGGAAGCCTTCAATTCAACAAGTTTTGCCAATATCTTCGCAGAACCCGGTGCCATATCAGGGGCATGGTCACCAAAACCAGAGCAAACAAAGGAGTTAAACGATGCCCCGTTATTCGCTATCAACGGCACACCGTCTGGAGTAAATGCACGAATGTACCTCGTGACCCTCATGTGGTCTGGCTGGGTCACACCTCCCGCAGTGCTGTTAACATCCTGTCGCTCTTGTTGATATTGTTCCAGCAGCGGGATATTCATTTTACATTTCACACGAAGATATTTTTCTAAGCGTTTTAAAATTCCCACAACATTGGATTCTGACTTGTTTGTCGAGTCAAATGACATCAAACCTTGCACAATGATTTTCTCTTCCTCACTACTCCTAGGGTCACCGCAAGAAGGTAATTTGTACGCCACAAGGTGACTGCTTGGTGACAATGAGATCATGCCTGGTGAAGCCCCAGAGAATAATTCCGTAAGAGGGTTAGACGCCTTATCAGGAGAGGTCGCCTTAAAAACAACGGAGCATCCGCCTAAACCAATGATGGGGAGTTGCGAGGAACCCCACGTCAAGGGGCCCGTGTAATTTCCAGCTGTGAGCACAACAACGTCAAAACGGCGGTTTCTGTATTCCGTCTGACCATCAACCTCACGGGCAAAACGCAAAGTCGAAATTATCTCCGAACTGTAACGGAGATACGTTGTGCTGTCGACCAGCTTTTCGCCAAGAGCAAACTCCACCCCGTACTGTTTCTGAGAGATCTGCGCCAACTCGCGTGTCCAACCGACTGGATCAATCATTAAAGGTCTCGAATGCGCCGTTGCCGCGGTTGCTACCCTTCCGGCGTCACTTGACGTTTGGTCCAAAGTACCCACCGAAACATTACGACTCAAAATATAAGGCGACAAGCTCCGGTACCTACGGGCAAGATCCTCAACAACGTCAAGGCTCAAACGTGACAAGTTATTCGTGTAATACATCACCTGCTTTTCACTGATTGCGTTCCAGCGGCGCGCCCACAACCAGCGGTGAATAGCCGTAGAAAAGAACGAATTCCATGAGTCCTCTAGAGATATAATATCCGGGCATGTTGTTGCCAAAGTTCCACGCAACAATTCCCGGCTCATTCGTATCGTGTGAACGTACGGCTGAAGAAGACCAACTCCCACAAACGGAAAGGCATACTGCGTTTCACCCAATCCGATTGCGCGACTCTTCTCAAATACAGTGACTCGAAAGCCAAGCTGAGCGAGCTCGTATGCGACATGAACTCCAGCAATACCAGCACCGATAACGGCCGCAGTTGGCGTCGATGTGTCGAAGTCCTTCAGCACCTCATCCGTATCGCCGCCGTGGCGAGGGGAAGGCGTCAAATCGTTAACGCCAGAAGCGCGCGATGCCGAAATACCCATCAAGCCCTTTTGGTTACCGCTCGCCGTGTGTATTACAGGCCCGAATAATGTATATGAGTATGCGTATAAGGGCTTACGACTACCACGCGCGTACACACACACAAATACACAAATGCATATATGTGTAGATAAAAAAGAAAAAGAGAAAAATATGCCGTTGTGCGGCCTCCATTCTTCTCCTGCATCACGCACACGGCGCAGAAGAGTACCAAATAAATAAAGGGAGTGAAATCCATTCCACAATTTTACACGAAAAACCAATAAGTAGAAAAAAAAAAATTATTTCTTTCTTTTTTGTGGGGTTGTTTGACTCTTTTCCAACTTCTCTTCACCTGTTTGCCTCTTCTTCATGCCACAGGCCTTAAAAAGGATGCCGCGTCGCGGAGCCACTCCTCCTGCACCACAGACACATCTTTCATGTACCGCCTCGTCGTGCGCACCACGCTGTTAAAAACTACCAACGCCGGCTTTTTGCGCTGATAAAACAGAACAGACGACGGGTGAAGATGCACCACTTGTTGCCCCACCACCGTCTGGTAGTTGCCAATCTTCGCATTGTAGAAGGCAGCATTAAGAGAAAACCCGTAGCACAGCGCCCGTCGAATAAGTTCAAAATCGCGCAACTTCACCATACCCGATGTTTGTCCCTTCAGTAACTCCGATGTTTCATCATCTCCTGATGCATCCTTTTCACTTTCACGCCGACGTTTCCGATGGAGTGCGGCACCATTGCCCGCCAAATTTGGCGATCTCCGCACCATTGTTGAAAGCAATTCTTCATCACTATGCTCGTTAAGGATTGCTCCAAGTTGCGTCATGACATCTTCCGCCTTAAGCATCTGACTCGGATTGACTGCGTTTGATTCACACCACATCTTTCTTTGATCCTTTGGGACACGTTTGTAGGCGTAATAGATGCCAAGCAAAGTAGCATGATCGCCTGCTGACTGGCAAAGGCA
>NW_001849514.1:88504-104710 GCF_000209065.1 Trypanosoma cruzi
CGACCATGGACTACACCGATGGGAGCATTCCACCAAAATTTAGAGAAGTGCTCTGCGTTTAATGTGGCTGACATGACAACAATGGTCAGTGTTTTTTTCCTCCTTCGAACGATGTCCTTTAAAAGACCAAAAAGAACGTCGCCGTGAAGTGTTCGCTCGTGGGCCTCGTCAAGAAGTAAACAGCGATAGTGTGAAAGATCCGGATCCGTCTGAATTTCACGGAGGAGAATACCATCCGTCATGTACTTGATTCTAGTTTGACGGCTGCAGGTGTCATCAAAGCGTACAGCGTACGCCACCTCGGCGCCCACGCTTCCCCCGCGCTGTTTTGCCACATGGCGGGCAATACTGACCGCCGCCACACGACGCGGTTGTGTGCATCCCACAATTCCCTGCTGCTCGGGCGGCTCCCTCGAGACCAAATCGTCCCAAACGTACTGTGGTATCTGAGTGGTCTTGCCAGAGCCCGTTTCACCCACGATGACCACCGCATTATGACGCCGAATCATACGGACGATGGCCCCACGCGCCTCCTCCACCGGCAGGTGAACAACAGTCCGAAAAGGCTTCGTCATTTTCTTCATCTAAAGATTGGACAGACAGCAAATAGGAATCCAAATACTAAAATCCCCGTCACGTACTCACCCAGTCACCCCCGTCACTCGCCTATTGTCTACATAAAGAAAGGAACAGATATTAATAATAATAATAACAATATCAGTGTACATACAAACAAAGACGAAGAGAAACGACAACAAGAATCAATATATATATATATATATATATAAAGACAAGACGGTCATGGAGGCAGATGCACTACCCCCCATTCAAATACAATAAAAACCTGCATGTAAAACCCTCCCGCCATTTCCATTCATGCCAAAGAAATATTCCGATCACAACACCTTCGATGATGGCCATGCATAGCTCTCGTAAAGCACAGCACCGCCGGTTGTACTCAATGTAATAAAATCCGTCCCCCTCAAAGCGGTGGACTTCCAAAAAGTAATCATCTCCGTTAAGATACGCATGAAACCCATGCTAAAAAATAAAAGGCGGTAGGCGTTCTCGGCGCAGAATATTACGGGACACCTCCATCCCATGCATACCAGCCAAAAACACGGCCTCACATCTCACCAACAATTTTCAGAATTGAAGCTGCCGCCTTTCGTGGACATGGTTAAAAAAAAAAAAAAAAAAGGAGAGAGAGTAGAAAAAAGGACGAAATCAAACAAACAAGAAGACGTCTCTTTTCTCCTTTTCTTTTTTAGCTACACAGCGAGGCCACGTCTCCACCAAACTGAAGTGTAGCTGGGGGATTTCCAAAAAAATGCTGAAACTGGTAAGCGGTGTAGATGTAGAATGGTATATCGATCGGTTGCAGACGCAGCCACTCTGCACGAGCGGCATCCCCCATCGGTGTCTTTGCTTTCAACGCCGTGGACAAGAGCTGGTGTCCTGGATATGTCGCCTCGGCCCACTGTTCTGCTAGGGCAAGGGAAAGCGTGATTGGAATTGTCCGGCCACGCAGTGGACGAGGAATGCGGTCATGAAACATTCGCCAAAAAATGTAAAGAGGAGGCATGATAATACACGTAGGAGCCAAGTACATCTGGTACTTCATAAACCGATACGCCGTCCAAAACTGCAACTCCTCCTTCGTACTAGGCAGTTGGTCCTCCACACAGAGACGACGACAGTTATCCATGAGAACCCTAATGTTCCTGGTTTTGTCACGTGTGTGCCGCTCGCTAGGAATGGGGTAGAGCGGAACTCGGTAACGCAGCCCGTCTGTTCCCTCCCAACTGCGGGCTGTCGGATCATATTCGCCGAGGTCGTCATCTTCCAACACGGCCGGCTTAAAGGATGTTTGGGTGGTGCCTAACACAACCTGTGCAAAATCCGCAATGAACCCAGTCAGGGCACTCGCCAAATCAAACAATGACGGAATGTTCTCAATGCCGGTGTTATAGTGCGACATAGGTGGGACCGCAGAAGGCACACCTGCCCCTCCTCAAAATTCCTCCACTTCACAGAAGAAAAAATAAACTCGTTGCACAAAAAGATAGAAAATAGAAATAATAAGCAAAAAATGTAAACCAGAAGGCAAAGAAATAGGAATGAAAAGGTATAACATAAAAGATACGTACAAAAACAAAAAACAAATAATGACAAAAAAAGAGAGGGATAACAGCAAAAGTAAAAGAAAAAAAAAACAAGTTTTCGCTACCTTTGGTCCGCGGTCCACGAATCAAACTCCGGTCGTGCAGGAAGTCTCAACATTTCCAACTCTTTTCTACTCGCATCCATGGGGCGCAGGTAGAGACGCTTGTTGCGGTGAATGTGGACGTACTCTGGCTGTTGTTGTTTCTCAAGCACATGAGGTGCCTTATCCCTAAACCGCCTCTTTAATTCCTCAAGGTTTTTATGTCGCAACACCGACTCATTCTCCATCAGTGATGGTGGAGGTCTCTTCAAATTATCATGAGGGCGACTAAAGGCATATGCACGGTCCATGCGCTCTGCCGCCCCTTCCGCCACGTGAATAATCTCGTCACGCTTTTCGCTACACCGCATCTCCTCGCAAATATGGGCCACACGTAACAAAATCGCAACAGCACTGGGATGCGAATGCGAACACGCCTGCGCAAACCGGGAGCATCCCTCAACGTATTGCAAAAAAGTGTCCTGGTCGGCCTCTGGGAGCTCCTCAAATTCCTTAATTTGCCCAGAAAGACGCATTTCGCTGAAGCATTCCAAGGCTTGAAGTAGCAGTCTCGCCTTGTCAAAGCCGCGGTTGCTATCTCTGACCTTCCAGCGAGAGGTCATAATGCCAACAATGGCGTTCAGTCGGTCTCGTGGCGGCAGATCACTCAGTCTGTTGGTCGAGAAGAGGTAAACATCATTGCTTGAATCCTGCGCGTACTCTGCAAAGCACTCGGTGGCCTCTCGCTCGTGACCCTCTTCGTGTACCAACTCGTAATTGTTTCCGCCTGTCAACCACCAGTTCCTCGCAAACCGGATGCGGTCTTTCACCAAACTTTTATGCCGGGCGGTGGGATACTGATGCAGATTCCGAAGCCCCGCCTTCTGCTCCATCAGGGCTGTGCTTGATGCCAATTTCGGCGCTTCCGTCCGCGCTGCTGTTGAGCCAACTGCGCAAACCCGAACACGATGCCACATGTTTTCACTACGTTTTATTAAAGCTAAAAGCAAAACAACGCCAAAAAAATAAAGCAAAAGGCGGCCAAAAAAAAAAAAAAAAAAAGGAAACAAATCAAAAAAATGGCAAAGACGCATCCAAATAGAGGAGGCGACCTCCACCTCCTCCAAATAGAAACAAAGAGAAAGTAAAGAAAAATAAAGGGAGCAACACGATTATAAACAAACAAACGAACACACACACAGGCAACAAAACAATAAGAATAAAAACGAAACACCAACGACGACAAAGAAAAAGACACCAGAGTAAGACAAAAGCAGCAAAAGGAATTCCACGACAAGGTATCCCTGACGATGCAAAAAACTCACAAGTCAGATTTGCCCCTTTTCACATCACGTGTAAGGGTCATCTTATGCTGCATCTTTTTGCGTGTAATCTTCTTCTTTTTGGTGTACGCTGGTGTATCCTCGTGCGCTTCCTTTAGTGCTTTCAGATTCTTTTCACGCTGCTTGGAACGCGTATCATGAAATCGCTTTTCATCATATTGTGTTCGGGGGCGATGTGGCGTCGTAGTCGTCATCGCGCCCTCTTCCCTCAGGCCGCTCTTGGAAATGTGACCCGCATCAGCCTTTTCGTCGCCTGAAGCCGACGAATCCGAGCCGTTCGCATCTTGGCCAGCCTCATACCCGCACACCCCTGCAATCTCCTGGGTGTCGTCAAACTCATCCTCGTACATCAATTCGGTCAACATGCGGATTTTCTCCCTCAATGCTTCATCCACCTCAAACATCTCCGCGGCACCACGGTGACTGTCAGGATGATACGTGGTGTAACCAAGATCGTTTGAAAGATCATCACCAGAAAAGGGCCTGTCGTCACCTTTGATGACATCGCATAAGTCAAGGCTAATAAATAGATCCAAATTTATGCCATCAAAATTACTGTCGTAGTCGTTTGAAGTAAGCGTATGTGGGACTCTAGACGTGGGAACAGCGGTGGCGATTGCATTGACTGCAGACGCCCCCGTTTCGTCTCGACCTGATATCTCCACAGAACAAGAAGATGTGGGTTCGCTAAGTTGCGTGAGAAGATGTGGGGGTATGTTATTCATGGAGGCATCAAGAATAAAATGTTCCACGTCATTATTGTAATAACACAAGGCAGCCTTGATACCCTCCACATTAAATTGGGGCATAACGTCCAACACAATTTTCACTAATGGATCTGAAGAAGCTCTTGTTGTCGTTGTTGTTACTGCTGCTGCTGCTGCTGTTGAATTCGGGAATTCGGTAACATCGTCGTTGCCACCGTCACTTTTTGAAAGTGCTGCATCCCCTGTAGTTTTTTCAACTATGCCAAGAATGGCCTGCGTGATAACCCGCTCCGATGCCCCAAGTTCTTCCGCCTCATGAATAGTAATAAACTTTTCCTCCATGAGCAAATCAATATGAAACCCCTGATGTATCAACTCCAGCAGAAGTAATTCCAGGTAGCGGGGACGAGCTCCCAAGAATCCGTCCGAAAAGTCTTTACTGTCGGGCACCGCTTCGCTTAGATGACGTAATACTTTTCCCACTTCCAATTCATCCTTACCTGCTTGTGGAGGCACAAGCTCATGTATTATTCGTGTTAATGGTCGTTTTGTGTTGGAAAGCAACAAACTGGGAGGCCCACGCACCTTTTGCACAATGTGACTAGTGAGGGCATCGTAGACAGGCACCACAATACGCTCCACACAGTGACATCGATCAAAGCCCGCCACCTTTTGGTATGTGCGGAACAATATAAGTATCGATGCGGTGTTGACAGCAGCATTGAGAATAGCTGAGTTCGCCTTGGAGAGCTGCTCACGACGTTTGGAGAGCGTCGTGCATGTTAAGAGAAAATGCTGAAGAAGGGGTGAGATTAAATCAACTACAACCCGTAAATATTGTAACACGCGCGTTAACGGCATGTAATCCGCAAGAAATGGGACACAGTGCACAAGTGCCCATAACTGTTTCACATGACGGTATACCTGCTCAAAGAGTTGAACCACGTCTCCGGCTAGTCGTTGATGTCTGCCCCTCGCAACTTCCCTCACGCACTGAACGGACAGACAAGAGGTCGTGTTGCACCAAGAGGTTGCCGTGGCCGACATGGCACACAAATACAAAGGATTAAGAAGAATAAGGGATGTAATCGTTACAGAGGCAATGGAGAAACAGTGTCGCAAGATGATCAGCGAAACAGGCATCAATAGATCGGGCGGAATAATTTCCTCAAGGTGCCTCGCCACACTTGTCAAGCTGACGCCCGCAGATAAAACAGCAGAAGTAGTGGTAGCTAATCGAACAATAAAAGTGATCAAGGCTTGCTCGTCACTTCGCTTAAGCTGACGACGAAAGGCCGAGCTGTGAGCAACATCCACAGCGGTGATGAGGTTTCTCAGAACGAGCGGTAAATTCCTGTGGTTTGCAACAACCGTCCAAAAGGTGTGGTTATCCAACTCGGCTACGAGCGCCACATCACGCCATGTCTTCTCCGAGGCATCGGTGGTTCGGAAGAAAGTGCTGCAGACTGCGGCATCGGGGTCAATGAACTTCTCTTTCAGCGTCCCTGACATCAAAACAAAAAAAAAAAAAAATAATAGTTATTATTACTCCCTTCTCCCTTACAAGAGACTACAAATTCAAAACAAACAAGAAGAGAACACAAAACTCCAAAAAAAAAAAAAAAAAAGGAAGGAGGATGTAAAGACGTCCGCGCAGCGGAACACAAACGATTATTGTGCCGCAAGAAAGAAAGCGGATGGGGATGAAGTACCACTTAAAAAAATATAAATATATAGCTGTGTATCTTCATCCCAGAAAGGTGCAGAGCTCAGAAGGTCATGAGTTAAATGAATGAAAGAGAGTGTCCAGCTTCCTCAACGTCGTCATCCCTGTGAAGGAGCCCATTTCGCTTGTTGTTGTGAGTGACGCAAGCAGAGGATTACCGCCCAACCGCCTCCCGCTCAAAGGAACGTTACTTGGTAGCGCCTCTGTGAGCATCCCAGGGAACTCGTGTCGAATTAGTCGCGCCGCCTCACGCGTAATATCATCCAAAAGCAACACCAGTGGCAAATATCCAACATCCGAAAATGCGTGAAACTCAAGGAGCGAGACCCCAGAAATTTGGCCCCCCTCCTTCACTGCGTTGTCCATAGATTCATCTCGTGTGTGACAAACGCATACCCGCAAGAGGGGAAGTGGTGTTCCTGCTGGCGTCAAACTGCCCAGCCAAAGAGTCTCGGAAAAAACAGGGACAGATGGAACCATATACCGATGCAGACGGCTCGTTAGCATTGGGAAAAAATCTTGTGGGCAGTGATGTAACATCAATACACGTGACATCACGTTATTCTGCTGTTCATCCTTTGCCTCACATGTTGTGGCAGCGAAATGCCGCACACATTCTATTACCTCATGTGGGCATCTGTTTCTTATCAAACTAGGAACAAGATATTCCACCATCAAGCACCGTTGCGTCGGTGCACCACACGGAAGTTCCGATACCGTCTCAAAGTCATCTTCTTTATTTCTTTTCCCAGAAGAGCACATTGTTACAGGAAAATCCGGGCAATTGGTATTTGGAGTATATACCCCATTGAATTTCCCTTCCATAGTCACCGTGGAAGTTGTAGAGGTGTTCCCAGTGTTCATTGCTGCCGATAGGAAGGGCCGTCGAAGAATGGCTGTGTCCGAAAGCAAAAGCAACATCGCAAATGTTTCCACCTCCTTTGTTGAGAAACAGGCCAGTTTAATTCTGGGAGAAAGTTCCAACAGTAACCGATGAGAAAATATGCCTCGTGAAACATCATGATTAGGGTCGCACTCTCCACAGCGCTCCAAGTTAACATCCTTGAGTAGATTACCATGCGCCTCCGAATGATTGTTGGCATAGCTAGCATATAAGAAAACTGTTGCTTGGGCCCGTTCAAGAAGATGCGGATGGAAGCAGATACACACATCTCGTATTGGCAGAACGTCGGGATGATGGCGGATCAAAACAACCTCCCCAGCGTTTTGCAACTTCTCCAGAATCAACGTTAACTGCCTTCTACCGACCATCACGGATGAATACAACAACCTCCAAAGAATATTACGATAAGCAAAAAGGACTTTCTTCTCCGCCTTGGCACGGGTAATAAGACCCAGTAGTTTAGAGTTGGCTGCATCAATGCGCGAATTCACAGGCACTTTCATAACTGAACAAGGATGAGAGGAAGAACTGTTATTATTCGTGTCATTCCACTTGGAAGAGAGCTCATCTTCATTCGAATTACACGTCTCTGATGGGGCAACTGCGTAGAGAGGTGAACGATGGGGACGCCAGAAAGAGTCGCTACAAGAAGCTTGATGACTTATCCTCGATGAATGGCGCGACAAGACTTCTTTCAGAGTGACATCGCAAATAAAACTCCACATTCCCGCCATTGTGGTAGGGCCTTCCCTGTTCTCAGACACGCAGGACCCATCCACAGTATTTACCGCAAACAAGGAGTTCAACACAAGTGATTTCCGAAAAGACGCCAAAAATTTGTTACAAATGGACCGAACCTCCTTTAAAAGGACTTCCACAGCACCTGTGGTTTGATCGGTTAATAAATCCTTATGGGTGCCTACGAGTATAATATTTGGGCATCGCCCCCCAGGGGGGATCCGTGCGGCAATCGTTGCGAACAAATCATAAAGTAGTGTTTGATCCCCTGCGTGGACAAGGACCGTAGATGAATCCTCCTTATTTCCTTCGTTTTTCCCCATAAAGGTAAATAGCTTTCTTGTGGCAGGGTATTTCTGCTTGATACCCGTTAGAGCAAAGGCGATGACAATGGTGTCACAGCCTGGTAATACGTGACGGGCCGTACCACCGCGAAGTGGTACTGGTCCGCTATCAACAACACTCATCTCCAAAAATTCCTTTCGCCTTGACACGGACGACTGATAAATGTACGTTACAAAGGAACCCGAGCTTAAAGATTGAAAGTCAGAAGCGGAGCCGCAACGATCCGCCACCTTCGCGGCAGCAGAAGCAAGCGATGTACGCCCACTTCCAGCATCCCCGAGAATCCCCACACGAGCGCGTGCAACAGCTCTACTTGTGCTATTATTATCGTTATGATTACCAATACTGCTGTTGTTGTTGTTTTTGTTGTTACTGCCGCTGCTGGGGCTGTTGCAACGAGTTGTTGTGTCAATCATCGACGGTGTCGGCAAGGGCTCATCGCCCCGCCGGAAGAAATTAGAGAGCGTGGACTTCCATCCCCCACTCTCCAAGAGAGTCGTGCTAAGACTTGCGTCGTTCCGTGAACACGGCTGCTCGCTCAACGGCGTAAAGGAGGAGAAAACACGCGAAGGACCCTCCTCGTTGCAAATCCGGTGCCCCTTCGGCATCCGCCGTCAGGAATCGGAGAATCCCCCAACACCACCACCTCGCCGCTACAAGCGGTAAGAAAATCACACAAATAAAATCAAAAAAAAAAAAAAAAAAAAGAGTAAAAAAAGAAATAAGCCAACAAAACAAAAGAATCGCAAAACATGTCCGTCAGTTAACGGACAGAGATTGACACGACAAATTTCCGGTTGTGGAGTCCTTCGCCACACGGCATCGCATCCAATAAGCAAACCACAAGCAAAAAAACCACGTGCACAAGGCCCGCACACGCACACAAGAATAATATTTTTCCTTTTTCATCAACAAGTTGATTTAATTGAGTATCATCCGCCCCAAAAGGGAAAAGAAAAAAAGAAAGGAATTTCATAGAAATCGCCTTTGGTAGTAATAATAATCAAAATAATAAGCAACACCAAAAGAGAGAAACCCAAAAGGTTACACAGGCGCGGACGCCTACAAACCAAACAGGGACAACCACAGTACAACCAAATACGGGGGCCATGTGCCGGAGAGTGAACCCCACAGACCAAAAAAGACGGCGATACCACTTTTTCCTCCTCCTGTTATTTCCACTCCTTTGAACTTTTGAAGATAAAACGGAGGACCGCTTCCACGCCCTAACTCAATGGTATCAAACCTTATCACCAATTGGAGGATCAGCATCTATTCACAGAAAGAAGAAAACAATCATGTAAAGTAACATAATTATTTATTTTGCGCCTTCATGAATTTGGGTTGGGCTCTCCTCTTCCCCACAGTTTGGGTGCTGGGCTTTGAAGTACTCAACAAAGTCGTCAATGGCGCTTGGCCACGCATCATTGACGTCGTATGTGTCATACCGAGTTAAGGACGTAAACTCCAAGAGCTGTTCCCAAAGATCTCGACTAATGGCTTCACGATGAAAGATTTCCTTGGTTGTGCAAAATGTTATCCAATCATTCATTTTGAGAAAGGTTTTGTATTCAGGAAACAGCATTTGCCACAACTCGACAGCTGTCGCTATATTCATCCCCAACTCGCCCAGACTTCTTGCCGTAGTCTCGGGTGAGCGTACCCATCCAAATATAAAACGGTAAAATTGTCTGAATTGATCCGAGTCCTTGTGTAACACCTCGTCTAATTCGTCAATGTGGGAACGCATCGCACTAAGATACGGATTAAATTCTGGCCGTGATGCATTCTTTGGTAAATTCGGGGTGATGGCGTTTGACTTTGTCTTTTTCATCGATGCCTCTAATGCTCTCATACCCTTCATAAATTCATTCTTTTTAATACTAAGTGGTGTCTGGCATGACCAGCTCCACGCAAGACGATAAATGGAACTGTCGTCCAGTGAAACTCCAATCATTTCCGCGAGAATCTCCAACTGCGGCAGCTCCAATACTTCGCTATCAAGTTCCTTCTGTCCTCCATTGCTCTTCTCAATGATGCTGCAGAAAAGAGCCTCATACAGCGCGTAATTCCCATCGCCTTTAACCACACGCATCATTGCCGTCGCTACTTTACAGCCCACAATTTTTATTCGAACCCTAAAAGAAAAGGAGGTGTCGTCTGCTTCTTATTTAAATTTCCTTCAGCCCCCTTTGTTTGTTTCTTGTTGACACTGCTTCACCCCTCTGCCGCTCCTTGACTTCCCACTGCCACCTACAGGCTTGAGACGTCCAGCAGTTACTTACCGCCACAAAAAAAATAAAAAGACATATATAAATAAAGGTAAAAAGTGAAATAAATGAATACCCCATCCGCTGCAATATAATATACATATATATATATATATATAATATGCCACTTATTTCACGGCTTCGTAAAGCGCCAACACGCAGACGCGTAGGCAACAAAAATTATTAATTTTTTTATATGCATATGTGCACAACTTCCTTTTTGAAGACTTTTTTTCCCGAGCGCGTCACATTAACCTGCAGTCTGAACCGCTGACTCGATTTCTTCTTCTTGCCCCCCACCGGTGGAGTGAGCACCCAATAACGCAGCTTGGCAGCAGTCATACCGGCACATATCAGTTCTGAGGGTAAAAGAATAAAGTCACACGGACGCTTAGCGATTGGCCACACGCATCATTTTGGCGGGATCGGTACGGTTAACACAGTTACATACGGTGTGTATGTTGCAGCGGCGCTCCCCCGCCTTCACCCACTTCCCGCCCTTCTTCTGCCGCACGGCGAAAGCCACGTCGCGGCTCTTCAACATCTTGAGGTCACCTCGCTTCCGCTTCAGTTTGCCCTTCTTCGTTAATTTTCTCGGACGGTCAGCCATTGCGAGTTTACGCTTCTGCTTTGGCATCTTTTTCACCCGCTTCCCCATCGTTGTCGTCCTCCTCTTCTACCGGCCTCCGCTCTTTTCCTCAACAGCACCAACACACACACACACACACACCTTTCTACGCGCCCCACCGCTGCTGTACTTCCACACCGACAAGGAGTGAAGACTACACAGCGTCCGTCCAAAAAACAACACGCGCGGGATGTTGCCGAACAGTGCAACAAAAACAACCAAAAAAAAAAAGAAGAGACAACAGCAATGAATAAATTCAAAACAATACAAAAGTAAATGAAGAGGCGTGCGGAGAAAAATAGAAACAATGTAAAAAACAAAACGAAAAAAAAAAAAAATAGGCACGGATGAGCTCACTAAAAGTCCCATAGCCACTGCAATGGATCCCCTGTCCCTCTTGTTTGTGAAGGAATTCCAGACAATACAAACCATTCCCGTCTTCACTTCGCTCCCCCCGCCCCGCGTCTAAAGGGTTGTCATGTACTCAAGCAACTCCATTGCAGTATCCAAGTGACCCAGGCGTTCTAGAAGGCGGCAGCAGCGAGATTGCTGCTCGGACGTCATGCTATGCCGCTGTCGCCATAAATTCTCCAATAATACAACCAGAGTCTCACGATAACGGCCTCCGATTCCAATACGCTGAATGGCAGCTATTGTGCCCAAAACCTCTTCCACGCTCATTTCGCCACCGTGACTACGAACTGCGTCACACAAAGGCCCAAATCGGTAGGAATCAAAGGGTGAAGCACTGCAGTTCTTTGCAATGACGCTAAACACATGAGACAACGTTGCTGTCGGCTCCTCTCCCAAATGACGCGGTCGTATTTGCTCCGTCAAGTGAAGCACACGCTCCTTGGGACAGGTAGACCAGGTGCGAAGAAGGACCTCGACTGGGTTCTCTCCTGAAAGTAGATCGGGTTTTTGAGGAATCATGGGGTGTTCGCGAACGCCAGCAAAGAGAAGAGCATTCATCACAAAAGGTCCATCCGAGGGCTCAACGTTGTAACGCAGCCGCTCTGTCAGCACCTCAACTGATCGTTCCACTTTGTTTTTCCACGACTGGCGGAGCTCATCTGGAACGGAATCTATGGGCACCCCTCCCAAAGCGTACAACATTTGGCATCGTTGTTGTGTGGTTAGTTGAATGATGTCTCTTCGCACCCTCCGTGCCAACATCAGACGGTACTTGTAGTGCACAATCCCCAGACACGACAATGCATGGCCGATAGATACAAACCACTCTGAAGACAATTCCTCTTCGGGTGAGTAGCTGTATTCTAACGGATCGGTGGGGCGTAATGCGTGTAAAAAGATACCGTCCATAAAAGCACGTTCATTGGGCGGAGGCTGCCTAAGCATGGCAAGGCCCATTGTGTGTTTCCGTAACGCCGCTGCGTTGCACTTTTTAAAGTCCACCATACTGGAGAAGAACTTTTGATGAATATGTCGGTGTTGAAGGACACCTAAACTATAGATAACCTGTGCGAACTGCTGACATGTCACAAGTGCGTGAGTGGAAAAAAGCACCTCACAGCAGGCATTGCATAACTCAGCATCATACAACCCAAGTTCTGCGAGAGAGCTCAAGCAGATCCCAGCGTCAAGTTTTGACAGTTGCATTTCACGCAGTGATTTAAGAATATGTCTTGCGGAAGGACATTTCTGTAGCTTTGCCTCCATTTGAATCTTGCCCTTGGTAGGCAATAAACCCATCATATCAACACTCACTGGAGTAAAGTGAAAACCCTCGCCATAGACAATGTCTGTCCCTCGAAGAAGTGACAAGAGTGTTGAGGTATGTGGCCGTACTGACTGTTCTTTCCACTTCTGTAATGTTTTTTCTAGACATGGAGCCAGTAAAGATTTTAACGCTAATGATGGCGATGATGAGGGCATATTGTTGTTGTGTAAATCCCCCTCATTCGCCAGATTCCGAGCAAAAGAAACCAATGACTGGAGTACAGTGGCAGACTCATTCACGTCGCCATGATTACCGTCAACGTAGGCCTCAGCAAGCTGCCCTACAGTCTCCAGAGCCTCGTGCACGGGGTCCGTGTCGACACGTGCAAATAGAGTTGCACAGCTCCTTAAAAAAATAGGAACATACGGCAGGTTTTGTCGTTTTATTTCGATATCATTGCAACGGCTTCGAATCATTTGAGTCGCCTCCGCCACGAGCTGCGATGGATTCCCTTCGCGTCGGAGCATGCGCACCTGCAGACGACTCAACTCTTCGCACAACGATCTAAACGCGGCGCACATTCCCGAGCACAAATGACACGCAAACTACTGTCTTGTTACAAAAAAGTATGATTGTGGAGAGGGTCGTTGGCGACGGAAACCCAAACATGAGCAAAAGCAAAAAGAAGAGAAGAATGACATCAACAAGATGAGACAACGAGTGTCGTAATTTTCAGGAAAGAGTAACTTTCCGCTCTCTCTTTTTCTTTTCAATTGACGCAAAAACACATGGGAAAGAAAAGAAAAAAAAAAAAAAAAGAACACGTGACAACCCGTTCAATTTGTAGAATTGTCGTCTCGCAAATGGTACCGGGCATTCGTTCTGGTGAGTATTGCGGACGGTTCATCATGCCCGCGGCTATTAATATTCTCTGCGCTCTGACTTGCGTGGAAGGATTCATTCAGAGCAAACCCGTACTCTTCCATCATCCCAGCTCCGTATCCCCCAAAGGAATCAGGCGTACTCGAGCGTATCGCTCCAATCGCAAAACTATTTCTAGAGACATTGTCAGTGCTAGCGAACCCAATGGCATTATTCACTGCGTTATTAAGAGAAATGGAGTGTGAAGCCGCACCCTCTCCAGCCTGTTGAAGCGAAGCTGGTGTTGAGTCTCTTTCATCGGGGGTACTGGACTCATCACTCCCACCGCGAAAGCGATCTAACAAAGTACGGCGTTGTGTCGGAGGTGTACGAAACATATGAAGCGGTTTAAACTGCATATTTCCTCTTTCTTTGCTTTTTTCTTCACATCCCTCCGTTTTTGTTATTTCAGTTGCCGTTGGTGTCACGTTCTTCGTTTTTTCGGGTGCAAAACAGCCTAGAGACAAGGTGCCATGAGTTAAAAAAGAATATCCGTCTTCTTCCGTAGACGGTGGTGTCTCCCCGTCCTCCTCCCTCTGCCCGTCCATCTTCCTCGGCGGTACCGGGATGGCCACGGCGGAAGAACTTCGGTTTTCTCTCCGTATCGACGTCCTCGGATCTCCAGCGCCCGCTGATTGGACACTGGCCGACGCCAACATGCCGTACGAAGTGCCTAGTGATGGGGGGCGAGATCTCTCCACACTTTCCAACTCTGCAGGGGTTTTTCCTGTGAGGCGGTCACCTCCCTTTTGGGAACTTCGCAACGAGCTGCGCCTTTCGTTGCCCTCGCCCCTACTGTAGTTGAATTCCTGGTCCTCCTCCTCTTTTTGTAGTTGACGTTGAGCAACAGCATTGGAAGCATGAAGGCCCTTTTCCTGTGACGTGCTGTTACGGGGTTTGGTTGAAGGCAACTCATTGTGTCCGTCCCCCATGTTTTCTTCGAGCCCTCGTAAATCCTTGTTATCCTTCTTCTTGTCGGCATGTCGATGGGATCGTCTCTTCTTTTTGCTCGCCCTGTGAGTCGAACTGGACAACGACAACGACAATGCCGGAAGCGCTGATGAAGACGCGGAGGAAGATCTACGATGATGTCGATTTTTCTTCGTCTTTTTCCGCGTGCGTGACCCCTGATGGCGTCTTGGACGCTCGTTGTTTTTTTCCTCACGTCCTTGCCGTAAAGCTGACGACGCCATTTTCACCTCATTGCTGGCCGCCAAAAGCTGTGCAACCGCTTGTGTCAAATCCTGCAACACCACACCCAGCGGTGGTTGAGTCCCACAACTGCTACTGTTAGCCTTCAGCTTCATTGCGGAATCGGTTGTCTCAGCACCGCCGCCGCCGCAACCACCGCTGCGGCAATTCACAGAAGAAGCGGCCGCTGCCAAAGGAGGTGCCGATGAAAACACGGCATCTTTCATGTGATACACCATAAATCGCAGGCGTGTCACCTCAGCGCTCAGTGCCTCCACCTCTCGCTCCAGCGTCTCCATTAGCATAATGACGCTTCCCCACACACTAAACAGCACCCACTCCTCTTCTCCCCTGTGACGACCCCTCCCAACAACTCACCGCCCAAATTATTACGAATCCTCCCGGCGCTACACGCACCCCGTTTTGCTGCTTCCCCTCCGCGTGTTTGTGTGTTGTGGTGTTTTACCCCTCGGCGCTGCCCAAACCCAAGAAGAGAGGAACATACAAATAATATCAAAGGGAGCCGGGAAGAAATTTTTACGTTTCTCCCTGAAGGCACTTCACACGCTTTTCCTCACAAAACAAAAACAGGCGAAAAAAAAAAAAAAAAAAGGGATTCAAATTGAATGACAAACAAACAAGAAAATAAAAATAAAAATAAAAGGGCAAACCAACACAGTCTTTGCTGGTTGTCATCTGTCACAGGAAGCATAGGCCCGCTCAACAATCCTGAAAGGAGTTGGTTAAATTACACACGATGATTACACGATTACAGAATCTTGTGATTTCACAAGGGCATGCAAGAACACATCACCCCCCTCCAAAAAAAAAAAAAAAAAAAAAACACCACCACCAACAAGAAAATGAGGGCGGCATCTCCTAAAAATAAACAAACTTAAGGACAATCTCTTACACCGCAGTGTCCACACTGCCCTAATGACTGCCGCTGCTGTCGCATTGCATAGCCGCCGTGGAATGGTAACCCTCAGAGTAAGGGATGCTAAACTCCCTCAAAACAGAGGTAGCGTATGAGCCTGGAGGAAGGGAAAATTCCACCACAATTGCCTTACTCACTGCAGTCGTTGTGCAGGCGTCCTGTTCAATCTCATTATTCATCACACCATTATTATTGGTGTCACACATGGCTAACTTTTCCAAATCCGTGAGAATAATTGGCTCTCGCGGTCCTTTCGTGTTCACAAGGCGCATCTTTAGTCCTCTCGGCTTTACTACCAGCGGTCGATATGCCCCATGGTAATGATACACCCTCACAAGGGGATTCTCTGCATTCAAAAGCATCTCCGCTCCTCTCAATTTGAGCGCCGCAATGTACGACTCACGCGTGCAACTCGCAATACTCGGATACTGCAGTTCTTCGTCAGGGCCTGGAACAGTAAGAAGAACATCACACAGACAAAAAAGGCCAGTTGCCACGTCTTCTTCTGTGAGTCGCACCACCTCCGGCAGACCATCTTCCTTCATTAGGATTTTAAAATCCTCGTCATTGTCATCTGGTCGATTAGCACGCTCCCTTATGTGCGTATAC